>NW_004949113.1:3670566-3747684 GCF_000317375.1 Microtus ochrogaster
GCTACACACAGATGATTAGAAATGGGCTAAATTAATATGTGAGAATTAGCCTAGAAGAGAATGGGCCAAGCAGTGTTTAAAAGAATAGTGTCCATGTAATTATTTCTTGTAAAGCTAGCCGTGCGGGCGGCCGCGTGCCGGGGACGCATCCCCGCCGCTCCTATTACTACATGTGAACCAGCATGTGGGTTCTGGGAATTGACCCTAAGTTTTCGGGGAGAGCAGCCAGTGTACTTAACTGCTGGGGCTCTCCTGTCCCTTGCTGCTTTCTTACACAACACAGGACCACTTCTCCACAGTGGACTGAGCCCTCCCACATCAATTATCAATCAAGACAATGCACCCCAGGTCTTCCTACAGGCCAGTGTGATGTGGGTGTTTTTAAATTAAGGGTCCTCTCTTCCCAGATGGCCCTACCTTATGTCAAGTTGACATTAAAAACTAGCAGCCCAGAGGAACCTAAAGAAAGCCACTGCCTCTCTAAAAGAGAGAGGGACCACAGAAGACTGCTGCCTCTAAGAGGAGCCAACAGAAGACACCCCCCCACACACACCTTTCTCTGGGAGAGAAAGAGGGAACTACATAAGGTAGCTGCTCTGAGAGAGGAGGACCCACAGAAAGCCTCTGCCTCTCTTAGGAGTGCTGCTTGCTCTGGCCCATTCCAGTATTTTAACATTTTGTTGTTTACTCCTACATAACATGTGTCCCCTAAAGATGAAGACATTCTTATGTCTGACACCCCCAAACATATTGATTTAACAGTATCATCCAATTAGGGACTTTTGCTTGAAAGGAACTTCCCTGTTAGTCCCTGGCATTTGCTTGTGCTTTGAAGCTGACAAGACACTTTGATCTAAACCCATAGGAGCCTGTTGATGCTGCCCTCTTCTAGGTAGGAAAATAGGATCCAGAGGGTAAGTGGTCCACCAGGGTCACACAGCCAGTGAGCAACAAAGACGATCCCAGTCCACATAATCACCGTGACATTACAGTTTATTCTAAACAATATCTGTCCAGAACTTGGACCCCAAACACTTAACACCATCCACACATACACACACACACACACACACACACACACACACACACACACATGCACACCGTGCCCGTTCTTCCCAAAATCATGAACCCTTTTTCAGCTTCACATGCTAGCCACCTAGATTTGCTGGCGATCCACCTTAGCCTCTGCTGTGGACCAGTGCCAGGTGTTGCACTTAATTTAAGCCAATGGGACTGATTGCAAGGCTTTTCTTAACTGTATTATGCTCGATTCCTACTCCATCCCGTGAGTTCAGAGTGAAGACTTCCCCCTACAAAGCCTATAGTTCATCCTCCTTGCTGAGGAGGGCTGGCCTGTTTGCTCAGTAAGGAGGTGGGAGTGGGGGGACTGACTGGTGTCCTTGAAACCCAGCAATAGCAGAATACCTAGCTGTCCTCAGCCATTGTGTCCCTCAGACCTGGCCACTTCTTTGCTTCTGCTGCAATCCAAGCTACCTTCCTGTATGAACTGTAGTGACAGCCCTCATTCCTTTATATGTGGCATAGTGTCTCCTGCTGAGACTGCTGCTCCATCCAGACCCCTGAAATCCAGATGCAGGGCATTCGGCGTATATGACACCCTAGGTCCCTGTGGCCTTTGCAGGTGTTTTTTCTCCTTTCATTCGGCGTCCCCGTCCACAAGGGCCAGCCATGCTAACCTTGGTTTCCTCAGGCAAGCCTGGCTTCCATGTGGGACCTCCAAGACTGCCCGTTTTTCACCTGGGATGTTCTGTGCTCTACACAGTTTAGGCTTGTAAACTAAGAATAGATTGGCGTGCAGGCTCTGTGCCCAGAGTCAGAGCCTCACATCTCTGACACCTGTCCTTTGATCACACGCAGCCCCGGTGTCTGTACATAGTTAGTGCTCAAAAAACCATCTGGTGACTGGGTCCAGAGGAAACAGACTCAGAGAGCAGGGAAAACCTGAAGTTGCTGGGTTAGGATCAGAGCCGAACAAGAGCTGAGGTTGTATTTCCCAAGCTGCTGCCCTTACCATCTTTGGGTTCTGTGGACAAGGACTCCTCACCCCTGCTGTCTTCACAGGACCCTGGAAAGATGACTAGCCCACCCTTGCCTCTCCTGCATCTGTGCCATCCCACACAGATGTATGCATGCATTCATTCATCACCTTCACAATATACTTTCTCATCAAAGCTTTACTGAGCATAATTGTCCCCACGGCAACCGCAGTGAGTGGAACCGACAGGGTGTTGCTCTTGTGTTACACCAGAAGGAACCCAACCACATCAAGTCACAGACAGGGTGTGTAGCCCTAGAGGAGTATGGAGAGGAAATGGACGAGGCAGGAGGTTGGCATGCAAGGGACAAAGCTCCCCATCAGCTGCAACCACCATCTCCCTTAGCCGAGTCCTAGTGGCTTTGGGTGTCACCAGCTTGGCTACCCTGGGAACTATAAGGTAATCCACCCTTACTCATAGGTACTAGGTAGGCATCACAGATGCAAAGGTCCTTCCAGCCCTCCTCAAGGTGGCTCAAGAGGGAATGTGGGACATTCTCAGGCCAGTGAGGCACAGGTAACAGCTGGGGAATTAACTAGGGGCTTCTGGAAACAGTATCTAGATTTAAAGAGAAAGGCACAAGAAAGGCTGGCCTCTTCTTCCTCAGTGTCTCATCCAGAAGTAATGTCTAGAGTGGTGTAGCCCACGGGCAAGCCATACCATATTACAGTGAACAGAGAAAGAACTAGACCCACAGTGACCCCTGACTGTGGGGCTGGAGCAGCCAGCCCTGGAGCTCCCTAACTTCCTATCCATGTGAGATGAGGGATTTGTCATAGCTCATTGCACCCAACTGGACACATCGGTCATATCTACTGAGAACAGGAGATATCAGTCATATCTACTTTCGTTTTCGTTGTATCCCCATCTCTCCCCTCTGTGCCTGTCTATAGTAGGTGGACCATATTTGTGGAATGAGTAGTATGTTTGTGCCCCCAGTAGCAGATCTGGTCATGAGGCTCCATGTGTCATATGAAGGGGATGTTCCAGGAGACAAAAATAAGAAAGTGGAAATAGGGCAGAGGTGGGTGAGGGAGCAAAGCCCTGTAGCTGGACTGTTCTCTTCCCCCCCCCCCTGCCCCTCGGTCTCTGGCTAAGGGGCGCTCCCAGAAAACACCATCGCCCAGACCCTTCCTCCAAGCAGCTCCAGATCAGTGACCCTGGCAGAAAAATGCAGGAATGGTGGGAGGACTCAGAAAGGACCCAAGGTGGATACTGGCACTGCAGGTCACACAGTGTGGGGCACCAGCACAGTGGGTCATACATTGTGTGTCCATTAGTGCAACTATCTGTCTTAGTTACAGTTTCTACTGCTGTAATGAAAACACCATGACTAAAGGCAACTTGGGTAGGAAAGGGATTATTTCACATTCCAGCTTATAAGTCCATCACTAAGGGAAGCCAGGACAAGAACCTAGCAGAACCTAGCAGAGCCATGGAGGAACACTACCATTAACGTTCCAACCCTTGCTTCTCATGGCATGCCCATCCTGCTTTCTTACACCACCCAGGATCATTTGCCCAGGGGTGGCACCACCCACAGTGGGCCAGGCCCTCCCACATCAATCATCAAGAAAATAGCCCACAGACCAGCTTTGTGGGGACATCTTCTCCTCTGAGGGTCCTTATTCCCGACTGACTCTAGCTTATATCAAGGTGACATAAAAACTAGCCAGCACAGCATCCAACAGCAAAGCCAAAGGTCTGCTGTCACCTCCACCCTATCCTCCTTCTGACCAGAGGGGAGGCTGCCTGCTCAGGATGGCCTAGAGGCGCTTGCCTATTATTGATGTGCAGAAAGACACTTTGCATATAAAAGCATTACAGTGCTTCATTATGCATCTCCAGACCCTTCTTGCAAAACATTGAAGACTAGCTCATAATTTGATGATAAAATATTATTTGTCTACAACTGCATGCGAAGGTCCATAGCGCCACGTAGACAGGATGCCCAACCCTGTATTACCTTGTATTTTAAGTCAATATGAAGATGGACATTCTACCCTGAGACAAATTTTTATAATTTTGATAGTGTCATTAAAAAGGCACTAATGTCAGAGTGTGTCAGTTCCTGCGACTAGTTGAGGTTCTGCTTCCCCACATGCCAGCTGGCTCCAAGAGAGGCTTCCAAACTTGGGCAGCTCCTAGTCAGTCTGCATTTTTCTTCATCTGAGTCCCGTGAGTGGGAAATGTCAGGGGAATGCTGGCTTGGCAGGGAGCTGCCCACCCACTCCTACGCTCCAGTTGAGAGGGAATGAAAATAAAAGCAAAGACACCTTACAACAAATCTGGGAGAAGCTTCACTGCCATCCTTAGCAGTGGGCTTGTCTTCTGCTTCCAAGAAGAAAGAGCAACGTGGACCGTCCCTGGACTGTGAGCATCTCCTGTGCCTGCTTGTTTAAGCAGGTATTGCCGCCTAAACTCAGGTAATACCACTTTCAAAACTGCGGCGAACTTCTTGACCAGCGAGGAAGAACAACCACCACACGAGGATTCTTCTCAGATCGCGCTTTAATAGAGTGCCTCTTGGTTGATGGGGAGCAGGAAGTGAGAGGGGCCGAGAGCACTAAAGCAGCTGCTTATATAGGAAGTAGGCACACGGGTCGCCCTGTGATTGGTTGCCACCATCAGCTGTCACCAAACTGCATCGAGATAGGTCCAAGGGCCCTTATCCACTGCGCATGCGGGAAGCAGGGGACACGCAGCTCCCAACGGGACAGGATGTCAGCGCCATCTTGTAATGGCTATTCTGTCCGGCTCCCTGCACAAAACCTTTTATTTTTATTTTTTGACTGTTCTAAATTGTTTATTGGGTTTGAATTTTACAAACATTACCTGTGTTAGTTGTAACAGTGGAGCTGGAACTTGGGGCCAGCAGATGTCAGCCCACACATCTCTGTGTTTGTGGACTGGTCTGGTGATCCACTGGGTGCCAGGATTTCTACTAGCTTTATGGAATGGATCACTTCCTTCCCTACCAGAGATGGGTTTTGAAAAAATAGCAGTTAGGGTGAGTTAGTCAGTCACAAGAAGCAAGCGATATGAGTAAGCTGGAACTGCAGTTTTAAACAGAGACGGTAAGGGTGGGCCAAACCCTGTGAGAGGTGGGGAGTGAAGCAGCAGCTGTGGAGGAGAGGGAAGGTATCTCTGGGCACTTGGAGGAGTCAGTGCCAGCATCCCAAGGCAGGAATGTGCCTGGTGGTGTGTGTGTGTGTGTGTGTGTGTGTGTGTGTGTGTGTGTGGTTTTTTCGAGACAGGGCTTCTCTGTAGCTTTGGAGCCTATCCTGGAACTAGCTCTTGTAGACCAGGCTGGCCTCGAACTCAGAGATCCACCTGCCTCTGCCTCCTGAGTGCTGGGATTAAAGGCGTGTGCCACCACCCGGCTCTTGCCTGGCTTATTTGAGGAAGAATGACTTACTGGGATGAAATGAGTTAAATGTTCATGATTAACTTAGAAGAATAAGTCTAAGAAGCTCCCAGGTTGCCTTAAAGCATCCCCCATCACATGAAGAGTCTCTAGAAAGAGTGGACTAAGAAAGACAGCATTTTGGAACTCTAGATTCAGCCAGCAGGAAGCGACTCAAGCCTAGCATTTTTCAGGTAACAAAGTCACTTGTAACTGGCAAACTCCAGGCCCAGGGGTTTTGTGCATGGTGGGGTCAGAGAGACCCCCTGTTGGCTAATTCTGGGGCCCTGGGAAATTTAGCCCTGGGGCAAAGTCTGGAATCCATCCCAGCTAGGGCGGCCTGCAGAGCTGGCAGGTGAGAAGGAGCCTTTCAAATTTGCAATTTTCAAGTGTCAGAATGATATTGTGCAGAACCTCTGATGCCTGGCATAGGAAGCAGGTCCTCCTGGTTTCCATCAACACATCTGCTGTGTGAGTGTGGCCTTTGTACTCTCCCCACCGAGACCCTGAGACTGAGAATGCCAGCATCCCACCCACCCACCCACCCTAGCATGAGACCAGAGGTCTATACATTGCTTCTAGAAGATACTATTCATATCAGAGGCCCTCCAAGTATCTCTTCTCTTCAAGGTGCTAGAGAGACAGAAACACACAGGCTGTCCTCTGAAAGGCAAACAGTGTTGCAGGCAGGCACCTATGTAATTCACCTATGCATGGTGCACTCCATGCTAAGGGAAGACACTAGGTGCAGGGCCCAGACTCGCCATTCAGGAAAGATGAGCATTTGTCTGTCTGTGAGTGTCTGTGTATGACCCATGTAATAAGATCCTTGTGTGTGACACTTTGGAAGCAAGAACAGCCAAGATGAGCTGACTCTAGCTTAAAGAGAGATTTGTCTGGGAGGGCAAAGGTCATACAATGGAACAAACTTTTCAAAGGATGACTTGTGAAAATGTTAAGTGCCACTAGGAAATAGGTATTGCGACAAAGAGACACCGGTGAATATCAGCAAGATAGTGACAGGCAGGACCCAAGAGCATAAAGACCCTGTGGCTTCTTCACAGAGTCTGGATGGCTCACTGAGGCATCTACCCATAGCAGCTACCCTGGGACACAGTCCACATGCTAACAGCCTCAGGCTTCCTGCTCATGGACAGCTAGCATCGATGACCTGGATGAAGGCTCTCTGAATGACAGCAGCCTAAGTAACATGGTGTCTGTAGGCTCTCAAGACAGCTCCAGTCAGAGCCGCCCCTGCTGCAGCCCTAAACTGCCTCAGGCAAAGACTGGAGCGTCCATCATGCTGTCTCTCACGATACCAGTGTCAGCCTCCCTGTTAGCAGTAGATAACTATTCCAAGCACGTCTCGCTTTGAGGTGGCCACTCCTAGATAATGCACATGAAGTTCCTCCCCTACCGCACGTGGACAGTTCTGCAAAGCCCCACAGGGGCCAGTAGTGTCCAAATCTTGTCTTCAAAGAAGTGTGTGCAGCTCGTGTATGGAATCCCAGCTCCTGAGACGTTGATGCAGGAGAATCTCCGTGAATTCTAGGCTAACCTGAGCTACATAGTGAGCTCTGCATCGGCCTGAGATATAGTATGAAACCTGTCTCAAAAACCACAAATGCTATCTGCAGAGGTCCCTTCCCTGGACCCTTGGAGTGCTGGCCCCTTCAAGAATCCCCCAGACATGGTCAGGGGTCCTTCTTCCACATGGCCACAGAATCTCTGCTGTCCCTTCTTGGGAGACTCACCATGTGGCCTCAGAGTGCCAGGAGTACCAGAGCCAATCATGTTTTCACCTAAGCTTTGGCTACTGGAAGGCTCAGTTCCACTACAGATGACTACCAGGGCTTTGCAGTGGGCAGTTTCAACACTAACCTAATCCTCCCTCTTGGTGATGTTAGTCAGTGACGGTCTGACCTTATTTTATCTCCCTGGTTTTCCTTATCTACTTGTGTTCTAAATTACAACAAATCCTTGGTGGAATGAGGCAACATTAAGCACATCCTCCCTGGCAGTTTGGGACTTGGCCGGAGATTCTGAGTGTGGGCTACAGACCTCTTCTGCTGCCCATGGACAGCACACCCTTACATTCCTTTGAGCCCTCATCTCCTCCCTCACCTCCCCATGGTGATGGCACCCTGTCAACAGGTAGAATGTGTGGAGTGAATGCCCTCAAAAGGGTCTGGATCCCATCATACTATAGCAGTTATCTGTAGCTATCTAGACCTGTGGCCACCATCCAGATCCACGGGCTTTTCCGGAAGGAGCCCAGCAACCTGTGGAAGAAGTCTGTTCTGCTCCCCGGAGGCCATGCTAAACAGCCAGCCTAAGGCACACCAAGGGTGCAGACTCAGCTGCCACTAAACCCCAAACAGGAAAGAAGCACACTGGCTTAGGAAGCCAGGCAGGACAAGCGCTGTCTAAATGCAGCACTCTGGGCCAGAAGGGAGTTCTGAAACCTCTGGGAGGTGACATCCTACCAGACATCTTGGTAAGAAGTCACTAACCGGCTATAACAAACAATGCTGCTATGAACATAGTTGAGCACATGTTCTTGTGCTATGATTGGACATCCTTTGGGTATATACCCAAAAGTAGTTTGCTAGGTCTTGAGGAAGGCTGTTTCCTAATTTTCTGAAAAATCGCCACGCTGACATCCAAAGGGGTTATACCAGCTTGCACTCCCACAAGCAATGTAGAAGTGTTCCCTTTACCCCACAACCTCTCCAGAATAAATTGTCATCAGTGTTTTGGATCTTGGCCATTCTTACAGGTGTAAGATGGAATCTCAGAGTTGTTTTGATTTGCATTTCTCTGATGGCCAAGGATATTGAGCATTTCCTTAAATGTCTTTCAGCCATTTTAGATTCCTCTGTTGAGAGTTCTTTGTTTAGGTCTTTACTCCATTTTTTATTGGATTATTTGTTCTTTTGATGACCAGTTTCTTGAGTTCTTTGTATATTTTGGAGATGAACCATCTGCTGATGGGGGGTTGGTGAAGATCTTTTCCCATTCTGTAGGCTGTCATTTTGTCTTGTTGACCGTGTCCTTTGCTTTACAGAAGCTTTTCAGTTTAGCAGCTTTGTTTATCATAGCCAGAACCCAGAAACAACCTAAATGCCCCTCGACTGAAGAATGGATGAAGGAAATGTGGTACATTTACACAATAAAGTACTACACAGCAGAAAAAAATAATGACATCTTGAAATTTACAGGCAAATGGATGGATCTAGAAAACACCATTTTGAGTGAGGTAACCCAGATCCAGAAAGACAAATTTCATATGTACTCACTCATAAGTGTCTTATAGAAATAAAGCAAAGAAAACCAGCCTACAATTCACAATCCCAGAGAACTTAGACAACAATGAGAACCCTACGAGAGACATATATGGATCTAATGTACATGGAAAGTAGAAAAAGACAAGATTTCCTGCATAAATCGGGAACATGGAGACCATAGGAGAGGGTTGAAGAGGAGGAGGGGAGAGGAGCAGATAAAAATGTATAGCTCAATAAAATCAGAAAGAAGGAGGAGGAGATGTGATGATGATGGGTGGGTATATAATTTTAAAAAATAAATCTGTGAAATTAAAAAAAAATAAAAGAAGACCAGGCAAATGAAAAAAGAAATCACTAACTGCCTACCTCTAGCTTTCTGCCCAGCAAAAAACATCTTTTGATTTCAAGTAGCTTTCCACATTATGGGAGTGAGCATATGAGCAGAAAGGATGCCAATGAACTGTTTTCCTTGGCACTTTTTGTTAGAAAGCCAAACTTCCAGTTTTACATGCATACAGACACGCATGTGTGTATGCACACGCATACATACACACACATACACACACACACACACACACACACACACACACACACACTGACTCTTTTACTCCATGTCCCCATCATGGTGAAGAGAATGCAGATTATGAGTTCCACCTCCTGGGTGTGAAATGATCCCAACCTGGGCAAGTTCTCTGTGGTTTCATTCTACCCTTGTCAGCACATCGAATCTCTAGAGGGTAAGCTCCTAATATCCATTCAAAGAAACAACTCCTCAGCTGAGTGGCACGCATATTTGAAGGCTAAAGAAGAGTGGTGAACTTAAGGCCAGCCTAAACAACATAGCAACCCCCCCCCCAAAAAAAAACAGAACTACTATCCCAGGGTTCACAAGAATAACATCAGAGTCTGTAAATTTTTGACAAAAAAAATTAAAAAAAAAAAAAACAACCCTATGGGAACCCACACATTAGCTGGCAGTGGGACCACACAGACTAACAAAAGCACAGGCTTCCCCATTAAAGTGGGAAGCTTAATGCTGTTTTTATTGCACAATTGCTTCTAAATGCATTTTATTAATTAAACTGGAGAATCCAAATTTGTTACTCCTTAATAAGTACAATGTGCCTGGTTAACAGAGGATTTCAAAGAGCAGCAGTGGGTTGAAAGAAGCTCAACCCTTTGTCCTCCAGAGCTGGGGACCACCGAGCTACCACCCCCTGTGTAGGAGAAACAAGGGGCAAAGTCACACTTCCTCGGCCTGGAGTTGGCCCTGGAACTTTTAGAACATTTCTGTAACCTCCTGTTGCCTGCCATAGCTAGAATTACAAGGGACAATCTCTTAGACTCTGCCTTTTTTCTTAATTCACTCAAACCAACATGAATGAGAGTCTGCCCCCTAAAGTCGGTACTATGCCTGAGTATGAAGTTACCAACTTTTTAACCTGCTAAAAGGCAGGTGAAGGGGAAGAAGAGGGTTCCAAAAAAGGGGAGGAGAGGGTGTCCAAAAACACACCGATCCAATCAGTGCTTCCTCCGTACTTGATTGTCACAGCAGTCCAGTGATAAAGATGTTTTTCTCCTCTCACAACAAACATTTGGAGAAGTTAAAAGGTTCACCAAGAGAACATAACACACACAAAACCAGTACGGCAGCTAGGTTCAGCACCACGGACAGAGGCAGGTGGCTGGAGGCCGCTGTGCCAGGCAGGTAAACAGGAGTGAGTTCTGTGTCTCCGGAAAGAGAAAGGCACTGGAGTGGGGGTAGACACACTGCCATAACTTCCTTTGCCTGCATCACCCTGGGCCCTTTAGAATATCCTTTGTCCTCCCATCTCTCCGAGGGCATGCAATCTTATTCCCAGACTACCACCCAGAGTTTGTGTAAGATGTGGATGAATAGATACAAGGAAAAGTTACCTAAAATCCATCAAAACCCACTCTCAGGAACAACAGTGATAGGCAAAGCCCTGGAGTTTAGTGCTTAGTAGATGGATGCTTGTTTTTCATGTGCAGAGCCTCAAGCAAGACTCTTTGCTTCTAAGAATGATGGTGCTTCCTTTTTCCTTGTGGTTGGCCACCTTCTGCTTGGCTCTTATAGTTGCTATGTTTGTCACATCGATCCAGAGGAGCAAAGTCATGAACAAACTCTCAGAGAGATGTTCCTGAGCTGAGCCTGGAGAGGCACACATCACCGCTGCTCAGATGTCACTGTTCAGAACTCCGTCCTCAGTATGTATGTATGTACGTATGTACATACACATATACATAAAACAGATGATAATTATTTTTATTTTATAAAATAAATAATGTATGGGTGTCTCCCCTGCATGTATGTCTGTGCACCATGTGCATGCCTCATGCCTATTGCCTGCAGAGATCAGAGAGGGTGTTGGGTCCCCTAGAATTGTAGTTACAGATAGTTGTAAGCCACCATGTAAGTGCTGAGAATCACACTCAGGTCCTCTGGAAGAGCAACCAATGTTCCTGACCACTAAAAGATCTCTGGTCAGCCCTCTGGGAATATTTTTGACATGGAAATTAGGGTTCTTTCCATTGCAAGGGACAGAAAGGGTCCACCAATATTAAGCAAGATAGGAAGGCCCTAGCTCATGTGTGCAAGAATGGGTCACATGACCCAGACTTCTAAATCTTCCCAGAGGTACCTGGGTTGCATGTCACCCATGTCCTCCACGGAAGATCTCAGACAGACTCCCCCACAACTCAGTATAGCTGCCAACAACTCCTGGCTTACGTTTTCATCAGTGACCCTGAGAGATAATTCCTCTCCATAAAAGTTCCATAGTATATATTTTTGGCACTAAGTCCTAGTTCCCAAGTCCCTGAGTCAACCATGTGACCAAAAAGATGGTGCCCTCTAGTAATCCAAGCATGGGCCATGGAAACCCTGGGTTTGAGAGAGGCCTGTTCCATGTAGCGCATACAAGCTAAAGCCACATGGGCAGCTCCCAGAGAGCCGACATACTGCTGGCTTCTGATGGGAAGGACTGGTGCCAGGCAAGCCTGGACCGACAACTTCCATCAGTATTCCTCGTGCTGGCTGTGTGCAGGGCTGTGGAAGCAGAAGGGTCTCTCCTCACCTGGCCTCCCGGTGCTCTCCAGCCCCACTTCACACTGATCATGTGACAGCACAACTCTCTGGGTTCCCATTAGAAGGCAAGGATTATGTTTGGCCCCTTCGCATAGACTCCATCAACAGTCTTTCCCCCAATATTTTTACACCATCCCACAAGGCTCGATAGAGCATGCCTCCAGCCACCAGGGACCTTAGCAGATAACAACTTAAAACCTGGCCAACCTCAAGAACCCATGGACCAAGAAATAATTCATCATTCTGTGTGCATGACTATTGTATATGAGAGTGTGAAGGCCTTCACTACATTACCCAGGGAGGCTCATCCCAAAGGGGGCCAGCAGCACCAGGTGCACCTTCTCCAGCATCCATATGACTGCTTCAAGTATAGAAGTCCATGCACCAGTTTGCATTCCGGAGAAGCAGGAAGCTTTGAACCAACCTAAGATAGTAGCTTTGTCAACATTTCTCAAAGTGGACTCCTTGTTACAGAAAATGCAGCAGTCCATTTTCATTCCTTCAAGGAAATGCCTGAGGCCGGGTACATTGTAAAGAAAAGGGATTCAGTTCCCAATTCCAGAGGCCTGGGCCTAAGACACATCAACAAAATGCCAGCTCTGGCAAAGAACCCTGGCCTCATCACATATGCAGATGGCATCATGGCACAAGCGTGTTGTGAGGAGAGTATGCACACAGACCAGAAGTCAGGCTGGGAATGGCTAAATTCACTCTTAAAACAGCTTCCTTTAGGGGGCTGGAGAGATGGCTCAGCGGTTAAGAGCATTGCCTGCTCTTCCAAAGGTCCTGAGTTCAATTCCCAACAACCACATGGTGGCTCACAACCATCTGTAATAAGGTCTGGTGCCCTCTCCTGGCCTGCAGGCATACACGCAGACAGAACATTGTGTATATGTGTATATATATATATATATATATATATATATATATATATATATACATAATAAATATTTTTTAAAAAAAACAGCTTCCTTTAGCAAGAATTAAGTCCCGCCAGAACCACCTTAGTCCCTTCTGGGACCAGTGACCCACTGACCTCCTCTTAGGTTCCACCTCTTATAGGACACATCACCTCTTAAGATCACCATACTGGGGACCAGATTTCTAACACATGAACACTTAAGGGGATACACCACATCAAACCGTAATTCAGATGAGACATTATATCCTGAGAGAAACTCAAGCATTTGATGTTCATGTGAGTTGGGGAGATGCTGGGCTAACTGGTTAGTTTTTTTTTTTTTCTGCAGGACTTAGCCAAGCCTAAGTGTGATGTGTTTTGTGACTTTGAACAGTGGTTCCCAGCCTTCCTGATGCTGCAGCCCCCTTTTTGTTATTCTCTCCTACGATACATCCCTATTGCATTTCCCCGCCCCACTCCTCCCAGCCACCCCACTTCTTTTTTCCCCATATCCACTTATCCTCTGTTTCCCTTATGCAGCAACACTTTAATACAGTGCCTCATGTTATGGTGACCCCCCAAACATAAAATGACTTTTGTTGCAACTCCATAACTGTAATTGTGCTATTGTGATGAATCATATCATCTTTGTTTTCCAGTGGTCTTAGGAGACCCCTGTGAGAGGTCATTAGACCCCCCCCCAGGGGTCAGGACCCACAATCTGAGAAACATTGTTCGAGAAAGAAGCAAACTAGAGTCAGCTGTGCTCCTCAGCTCTACTTAACAAAGCCCTGTTTGTTTGTAGCTTCCTACGAAACGTGTCCCAAGACATGGATTTATGGATTGTTCTCCTGGGAACTGCGTCCTTGGAGAATACATGCAAATGGCGGCCACTGGGTTCATGCTGCTTTGAAGGGGTCAGGTGGTAGGAATCTTAAGAGTTCCCAGAGGACGTGATATTTGGGGGTTTTAGCAGAAAGCGTTCTCTTTGCCTGAATTAGAACAAATGAGGTGTCAGTGTTTTTTGCAAAGCTGGTGGCATCTCAGGGTGTCTGGAAACGGAGAGGTGCTAGACAGAGGGACACTGGAGCTTGCATGTCTCTGGCTGAGTCTCTGTCATTCAGAAGGTATGCAGCCTTGGGCAGCTTGCTGGATTCTTCCAGGCTTCTCCTGCCTGAGAAGATGAACTCTGACCAGGGAGGGAATGGGCAATGTCTGGGAAGTGAAAGTGCCCACCCGTGGCTGAGACAAATGTTGCTCTTGGCGTCTTTTACCTCACACCCACCTACCTATCCCATTGGGGCCTTGCTGGTGGTCTGGAAACCTCTAGAAGATGCTACCCCCTTTCTGCTGCCCTCTTGTGGCAGCTGAGATGGTAGCATGGGACCATGATTCCTTCCCATCTACACCAGCATCTTTCTGAGGACATTGGCACCTTGGGCCGACAAGCAATATGGAAACAGATGCGGAGGCCCCACTGTTTGCTGACACTCACAGACTGTCCTTCAGGTCACCCTCTGTGATATGTCACCAAGGGGGAGCCAATCCTCATGTGCCTGCCCTATCGGAGTCAGCTCCTGCCTGCATCTGTCACTGCTGATTGCATTTGAATGGCTTTGTCTCTGTTTTAAATAAAAGATTTATGCCTTGGCTGTCAGAGCTTGCCTTTATTTGAAAATTTAATCTTGTTTCTAGGAGTCTAGATTAACTTATTAGATTTAGGCATCCCTCTCATGGTTCTGGGAGAGAGACAGATCCTGCCCTCTGCACAGGCCTCTGCAAGCCTCACTGTCAGCCAGCCAAGGTGGAAGAGGCGACATCTCAGTGCACTTGGGACTCCTCTTCTGTGGCGGGACTTCCTGGGTCCCCTGGACCAGCTACCAAACCTCTACTCCAGAACCCGTGTTCCCTGAAAGGGCTGTGCATCAAACCCACCCTTCCTCCAGCTTTATGAAGGGACACCATTGTTCAGGTGAGGGCTAAGTCGGGGAGTGCCTCCCCACTCCATCTGTGTCTCCACAGAATTATGTGGAGGCTCTGCTGCTTATGCCACAGGGTGGGGTATTGCGTTTGCTTCCTGCTAGGTGGGCTTGTGCAGGCCTCAAATCTCCAAGACTGGGTGACGATGGCGTCGTCAATCCCATCTCTTAGGTGCTTAGCAAGAGTCTCCTTCCTACTGTTACACAGAGCAGGCTGCAGGATGGATCTAAAGTTCCTTCAGCTCGCAGTGCTGGGGACATAAGTTCTAAAGTTGACACGGACATTTAGAAAGGACCCTGAGCTGCAGCACTGTAGCAGGAGGTGGAAGAGGCCCCTGTACAATAGACAATGGAGTTAATGCATCCTGGGAGTTAAAGAACTTAAGACCAAACCGCCTCTCGGTGGTCCCATGGTCAACACTGTCATAAGGAAGTGAGATTTCTGCATAAGGCTTTGGGAAAGGAAAGTAGAGCCACGGTTTGGTGAATGGGGGTAGGGTGTACCCAGAGCGGTTTGGGAAATGTGGGGGCGGATAGGGTGTACCCAAAGCGCTGTCCTTGACACTTTGGTCACTGGATCAGCCAAGTGGTAGAGGGTGGAAGGTGGAACATGACTCCCTTTGGAATGAGGAAATAGCAACAAGAGAGGCAGTGAGTCCCAGTGTCACAATAGAGTCTGGACAAGGCTCCGGAAATCCAGCACCAGGGTTGGGCGGTCCCCATCCAGCTCCCTACTCTCTCACGCCTGAGTTCTGGCTGAGTTGTGTCCGCCTTTCTTAGATGCAAGCCCCAACTCTTGAGTGTACGCTTGGACAGGGTATCTTTGGGAAGTCGGAAAGGTTAAGGGGGTTGTAGAAACCGGCCTTGACCATGCTGCAGCAAAGGCGGGAAGCCGGGAGCTCTGGCCCTGAACAACCACCTCGGAGCTGCGAAGAGCTGCCTGCAGTGTGAGCCACCCTGCCACTGGCCCACCACCTTTGTGGTCGCTGCAGCCCAGAGGTCTCACGACTGAGTCTCCCCTTTCTTTCCCTCCCCAGAGCACAGCGCCTGCAGCCTTGACTTTCCCGCTGCACTCTCGCCATCTGCTGGGTCAGTGGTGGAATAGCATAAGTACCCACTTGAGACTGTCGCCGCCTCTAGGCCAGCCCAAGCAGGGACTGCACACACACGCACTCGTGTGCACAGGCTGGCCCACATGAGCATGTGCACGCACACGCAGGTGTACACAGGTAACGTGCATACACGCACATGTACACACGAAAGCACAAACAGGCAAGCGCACGGCCAAGGAGATGAGTTCTGTCTTCCCTTACACTTCTTTCGACTTCCTCCAACCACTCATCCCGAGGACCCTGAGTTCCTGACCTAAATATTCGTGGCGAGGGCTTGAACGTCCTAAACTCTGGCCACTCGATGGGTCGCATCTGCCTTTCTGGTTCCCCGCTCACAATGGGACCTGGACGGCGTTTTGTTGCTTGGGCGGAGGTCACGCTTTTCTTGTCTGATTCACTGGATTGATGGGCCGACAGGTGGCGATCAAGAGCAGCCTCTGGTCTCAACAACCTGTGGAACTCTGCTGCACACTGAGTCCGGACAGACACTTCTTGCTTTGTCACTTAGCAAAATAACTCCAAGGGAAGGAAGATACATAATTGTTCCCATAATTCATGTGCATGTGCCTCAAGAGGAGTCGAGAGGATCCCAGGCCAACAGTCAGGCTGGAGTTGGAGCAACAGCATGTACAGAGATGCTGAATGGCGCGTGCAGGCTCTTACAAGGGAACCCTTTACTGACAATGTCTTCATTTGAACTGTTTTGTAGATCTTGGACTTACTTGTACTATTTCTTATTTTTAAAAGACAGCATCAATGAAAACAGGGGCTAAAGAGATCATTTAAACACCCATGCTCTTAGCACCATTCATCACAGTAGCAGGAAGTGGAGCAAACTGCCCACCAGAGGTGAGAGGAGGAAGGAAGTGTGGTATAGCATACAGTGGCATGTTTATTCAGGCCTGGAAAGAAAATCTAACACATTGCAGCAAGGTGAACCTTGACACTGTACGATATGAAATAAGCCAGTCACAAAAACCAGGTCCGGTTCCACCTGCCATAGTTTGGATCTAGAGTGACCCTGAAGGCCCATTTGTTAGAGGGGTAGTGGCCAGCATGTGATTTTATTGAGAGTAGCGAGGCCTTACGAGGTGATCACTATGGATTGGGTATTTGGAGATAGAGTTCAGTCAGGAAAGATGAAGCTGGGGGTTGGATGGTGGTGCTGGCTGTACAGGAGTGTGGCCATACTCACTGCCCTGAAGTGCGCCCTTCCACAGTAAAATAACATGCTGTTATAGTTTGAATCTGAAGCACCCATCCCCACAGCTCACATTTTGAACATGTGTCCCCAGCTGGTGGTGCCATGTTGGAAGTCTATGGAGCCTTTAGGAGGTCGATCCTGGATGAAGGTAACACTGCCCCAGGGTCTGGCTGGCTGTCAGTCTCCAGCTCTCTGCATCCAGGGAACACAGGGAGTGATAGTCATAGCCGTGGCTCACCTAGGTGACCTTAAAGGAAATCTTCACCACCTTTGTCAATTGCCCTTGACAGTTAATATTTCCACGTATTTTCTGAGCTCCTGTCCATTGTGCGGCTGACTCCTCACAATGGTCCTGTGAACTCTAAAATTTACGGGTCCTAGGAAACTGAAGTAGAGAAGTTAAAATTGTGTCAGCGGTCACATAGGCGACCGGAAGCAAAGAGTCACCCCACACCTAACTTGTCTCACTGCTAGGAAATGAAGGGAGCCGTGTCTTTTCTCCCACCTCCAAGCTCACCCCAGCTTTCTGCCTGTCCCCAGGGACAGCTCCTTCTGCTTTTTCCTGCCCTGTGCCACTACAAATGTTGGGGGACCGCCTCCTGCCTCTCCAGCCCCGCCCACCAGTTACCTCACCTAACTGGACCCACCTGAGCCCTCACCCTGTAAACCTGGCAGAGAAATGGATGAGATTATGCTGGTAACCTATTTGAGACGGCCACCCTGGGGGTTCCCGGGTCTCCTGCTGCCTTGGGTGGCCCCAGGCAGGCACGTGCAGCATCTCCTCTGACTCCAGAAGAGAAGTCGCCCATTCTCACCGACTGCCATCACGCTGTGATTAGTTAATCACTAAATGCGTGGGGCTTTTAATTAACCGCCAGCCCTGCACGGGCAGCTGTTCCACAAACCACATCTGATCTTGGTCCCAGTCCCAACTGACGGGGCGCTTCCATCACGCATCGGCGCGGTACTGCTGGCAGTGATGGTGGCTGCCACACTTAGCTGACTGGGGCACTTCCATCACGCAACGACGCGGTGCTGCTGCACAGATGGCAGCTGCCACACTTACAGCCCTAATAGAAACCACCTGCCACATGCAGGAGGGAGGTGGTCCTGAAGTGGGGCCACATGCAGGGTGTGGAAGGATAAGAAGCCTGGTGAAGTCTGCACACTATGTGTGTGGCTTGGGCTGTTCTTCCATGTATTAGAATTAGCTCAGTTTAGACAAGTGCAAGAGGAAAGGACAGAGTTCTGGCCAGGCAGTGCAAGGTTTCAGGCATGGCTGGATCCAGGAGGAAAAGCAAAATTACTAGAACTCTCAGAAGCGCTGCCTTTGTCTCTGCAGCATGAGTTGGCTGACCACAGGTGTGAGCAGACAGTAGCATGACCACCGTCTCCTGGCTGCCTTCAGTGTGCCTACGCCCGCTCACCTCTGCACTTTGGAACAGGCATAACCTTCCTTCCACTAATCTGAACCATTTGGGCACACGTTCCTTTTATCCAATAGCACGCAATAGCCTAGTTCAGCACAATTGAGAGCTCAGGCTTGATTCTTTCTCCTGGGCTGTCCTATGCAGAAGTTAGGAGATATTTAGCAACTTCCTTACCCCTGGACACTAGGCAATTCCCTCCAGACAGACCATGACAACAAAAACCACCTCCAAATATAACTAAAGGTCCCTCGGACTGACAAAATTGCCACTGCAATAGACTTAAGGCCTGGAGCGTCCTGTGGTTAAGGTCTGCCTCCAGGCCTAAGACTAGGAGGCCTCATTTAGTGCCACTAGGAAGGGCCAATGCCAGTGACCACTGTCATGATGGAAGCACTGTTCTGACACCTGGAAGTAGAGGGAGGAACGAGACCCAGTATCATAAGACACGGTCAGTCACCTAAGGATCACTTCAATGCTCCATAGTCCCTCCCAATACTGTGGACTTTTAGGGATCATTCAACATCTAAGCCATACCGGACGTAGACACTGGTGTAGCCGGCCCACATGCTAGGCTCAGGATGGGACTACTCATCCTGAGTGGTGAGAAGCTGAACACAAGCAAAGAAGGTTGGGTCCCAGTGAAGAGTGACTCCCCTGCCACCCATAGGGCTACTTTCCGCAGTCATGGCCCCTAGCAGTGTGTGGCACCTGGCGCACACCACACTGTAACTGAGTTAAGAACACACCCTAGGGGTCAATGCTAATAGTGTCCCAGGATGTCACTTTACAGTTTGCTTGGGGCCAGGTAGCAGAGGCGGTACCCAGTCCCAGTGTGCTGGTCCCTGAATCCACACACATGTACCCCACCAACCTCTCCCAGGGGGCAGAGACAACCCCGGCACTGACCACAGCCTTTGCAGGGTTGTATAGAGTGCTCCTGGAAGCAAGAAGTAGCCGAATACCTACGAAGCTTACTTCTTTTAAAAATCAGTTTTGAAGCCCGGCAGTGATGGTTCGTGCCTTTAACACCAGCACTTGGGAGGCAGAGGCAGGTGAATCTCTGTGAGTTCAAGATTAACCTGGTCTACAAGAGCTAGTTCCAGGACGGCTAGGGCTGTTACAAAGAGAAACCCTGTCTTGGGGGACATGGAGTTCACAGAGGCCCCTGCCGTGCAGCGGTCACTAAGATGTCCTCCTTCTCCCAGACCTAGTACCTGCTGCTCCAGCACTCCAGCCCCGACCTCAGAAACTGCTGTCTCAGCCGGGCGGTGGTGGCGCACGCCTTTAATCCCAGCACTCGGGAGGCAGAGGCAGGTGGATCTCTGTGAGTTCGAGGCCAGCCTGGACTACAAGAGCTAGTTCCAGGACAGGAACCAAAAGCTACGGAGAAACCCTGTCTCGAAAAACCAAAAAAAAAAAACAAAAAAACTGCTGTCTCACGCACTTCCCCAATCACACACGGGAATCTGCAGGCTAGGGTGAGTGAGCTTGAGGAAGGCTCCATCGGTTTTCTGTGAGTTTAGTTAGACCTAACGCCTGAAGCTCATTAACATTTTTTTCTTTTGATTTTCTAGATTTTATTCCTAATGGATATAATTATATATTTACGGGTCTGATTCGTTGTTTTGACATATGCATACATTGTAAAATCATATATCCAGTAAATAACATATGCATGTCTTATACTTATCTCTGGGGTGAGAAATTCCGAATCCTCTATCCTAGCTCTTCTGAAATATTCACTATAACACTGCTGACCACAGCTGCCTGGGGAACAGCCTGGAATGTGCCCCTCCTACTATAACTTGGCAGGGCTGGCCTTCCGTTCCCCTCCCAGCCTCAGACCCCAAATTCCACACAGCCACCGAGTCTCTGGTGTTTACTTTCTGTGCTTAAATTCTTTTGTTAACGAAGTATTTGAACAACATTATTTTTATTTTCTGTCTATGAGGATTCTGCCTGCATGTTTATCTCCGCGCCACATGCATGCGGTGCCCAGAGAGGCCAGAAGAGATTCTTGGATCCCCTAGCTACAGATGGTTGTGAGCCACCATATGGGAGCTGCTCTTCTTGACCATTGAGCCATCTCCCCATATCCCTGTTGTTTAAAGCCCTGAGCCCCCAACAGCTTTCTGTGGGACTTCCCCTTCCCCAACCATTTCCTCATATGTAAAAGAGAAGAGCAATGCACACTTTCCTGGAGAGGGGGGGGGGATCCTGGGCTCCGCTGCTGGCAATGCAGGGTTTCTATCAGTAACCAAAGGTTTTTAGTCCTCAATTTCTCCAGCTGTAACGAGGGTCGATGACACCCCCTTTGCTGGTTGGAAATGAGTACAGCGTCGTCGGTGGAGAAGTGGCAGAGCTCAGGAAACACCCAAGCCCCTCAGGCCACACCCCAGCCACTCTCCCAGTCGGATCCCACTCTAGCCTCCCCTCCCCCACACCCTAGCAGCAGGTCCCGGACAGAGAGCTGTAACATCTGTGGGTGGGTGTCGCCCACCGTCCCTGCTCATATGGCATGAAAGCTGCACACCAGGGCTCTCCTCCAGAGAAGCAAGCTAAGTCCTGACAGACTGGGCCACAGACAGGAAGTGACTGGTACACAGTGTACACCCCATCCGTGCAGCGTGCTGTGGCCCCTGTGGCCCCCAAACACCTATCTAAATTAGCAGAATTTCCCGGAGCCCCACTCAGAGGAGCACTTAAATACAGAGAGGCCCAGCACCCATGATTGGCCTCCTCCATTCACCTGCAGGAGCTGTAGATGGACAGCAGAACAAGCTGCTCCTGGCGGCCCTCCCAACTCTGACTTGGATAATGAGAACCAACTGGAACAGATAGTGGCGGGGGAGGGGGGGGAAATGCCTGAACTCGCCTGACATTGTTTCTGTATGGTCACCACATTGGGCTCTTCTCCCCTTCCTACAGTCCTTTTTCTGTACCTTGCATGCATCTCTGTAGAGAGGAGCTGCAGACAGGCCTGCTTTTCATCCCGCCCGGCTCCCCGCATGGCTAGCTTAGCCCCGGAATAACAACACACAAACTGTATTCATTTAAACACCCAGCCTCTTATTGGCTAATTCTCACTCCATTTCTAATAATCTGTGTGGTGGCTTACCGGGAAAGATTCAGCATGTCTGACCTGGCGGCTGGCTCCACTGCGTCTGACCCAGAGAGGAGAGGCATGACGATTGCCTCACTTCCCTCTTCCTCCCAGCATTCTGTTCTGTCTACTCCACCCACCTAAGGGCTGGCCTATCAAATGGCCAAGGCAGTTTCTTTATTAACCAATGAAATCAACACAAAACAGAAGAGCCTCCCACATCACATCACAGTTCCACACCTCCCACCATCCACTGCCACAGGCCTGAGTCTCTATGTCACATTCACTCCTGCATTAGGAAGCACCTGCTGTGTGCCCAGCCCCATTCTAAGCAGATAATTCAAATATCTCATGGAGTGCTCACAATTAGAACTACTGTTCATCGGATCTTGCAGAAAACAGACCCAAGATGTTAAGAAACCTGCACAGCTAGGCAGTGGTGGCGCACGCCTTTAATCCCAGCACGGTGGAGGCAGAGGCAGGCAGGTCGCTGTGAGTTCGAGACCAGCCTGATCTACAGAGTGAGTTCCAGGATAGGTTCCAAAGCTACACAGAGAAGCCCTATCTCAAAAAGGGCTTGGGGGGGTGGGGTGGGGGGAAGAGAGAGCAACCTGCATAGAGGCTGCAAGCTGACATATAGATCTCCGTCCAGAACCAGTGTTCCAGTTCACAGCACAACCCTGGAGCCTGGCTTACGTCATTTTCCAGACAAGGCCTGCCTGGAATGTCCCGTCATTGTGAGCTTGCTACGTGTCTTGCCAGCCTCTCCAGAGGCCTGCTCCATACAAAGTCACCCCTCCTGTGTAGCCTGGAAATATAAGACCCTTCCTCACTCAACCCTGAAGCCCTTCTCCACTCCTCCCAGTGGGAAAGCAAGGCATGTCTGGGCTTTAGTGGCATCAAGAGGAAGAGAAGCCATCAATGCAATGAGTTCAGGGATATCTGGGGGTCAACCCACTAGAATGGAAGAAAGGCTGGCTCAGAGCTAGACAGATTTAGCCCAGCTGCATCACACAGAATTCAATCAGGAGACAGGAACATTGAAGAAGACTCCAGCTGAAACTTGACGGGATGGGAGAAAACCAGCAAATCAGCAGGAAGAGTCAACGGGAAGCATTACAAGAAGAATAAATGAAGTCGAAGATAAAACATCAGGACTGAAAGATAAAGTAGAAGATATAGAGCAAATAAGCAAGGGACATGGAAAGTTTTTTAATTGTTTTTATTGAGTTATATATTTTTCTCCATTTTCCTTCCCTCCTCCTCCCTCCTGTTCTACCCTCTCTCATGACCCCCATGCTCCCTATTTACTCAGGAGATCTTGTCTTTTTCTACTTCCCATGTAGATTAGATCCATGTGTGTCTTTCTTAGGGTGCTCTTCGTTGTCTAAGTTCTCAAGAGTTGTGAATTGTAGGCTGCTTTTTTCTTCGCTTTATATCTAAAAGCCATTTATGAGTGAGAACATATGGCATTTGTCTTTCTGGGTCTGGGTTACCTCACTCAATATGGTTTTTGTAGAACCACCCATTTGCCAGCAATTTTCAAGATATTATATTTCTTTTTGCTGTGGTTTTGTTCCATTTGTTTGCTTGTTTGGGTTTTTGGTGGTGGTGGTGGTGGTGGTGGTGGTGGTGGTGGTGGTGGTGGTGGTGTGGTTTTTTTTTAATAGAAATTGATATTCTTATTTCTATTTTTGTTTCATTTATTTTTATTTTATTTTTCTTCTTTTTTAGTTTTATCTTATTTTTACTGTTTCTTTTTTTAGTTTTCCTTTTGGGGGTCACTACAAGGGTAAGGGGCTAATGCAGAGGAACTGGGAGGTAGGTTGAATTTGGATGCATGATGTGAAATTCCCCCCCAAAAAAAATCAATAAAATGTTTTTAAAATAAAGAAGTTTAAAGAAAAAAATCATGGAAGAAAACTTCCCTAAACTAATGAAAAACACAAGCATACATATATAAAAAGCACACAGA
This sequence comes from Microtus ochrogaster, assembly GCF_000317375.1. NCBI lineage: Eukaryota > Metazoa > Chordata > Mammalia > Rodentia > Cricetidae > Microtus > Microtus ochrogaster. Next base: position 3,694,130 of record NW_004949113.1, read on the forward strand.
GCTTCAAACTGACAAGAAAATCCCCCACAGCATATCAAAATTAAAACAATAAGCATACATAACAAAGAAAGTGTATTGGAGGCTGTAAGAGAAAAATCATAAGTAATACACAGAGGAAACCCATGAAAATAACAACTGATTTCTCAGTGGAAACTTTGAAAGCTGAAGGAACCTGGGACAATGCATTCCAAGTCTTAAAAGACTGTGATAGCTAGTCTTGACTGATAAGCCCAACAAAACTATCCTCTACAATTGTAGGAGAAAGAAAATTTTCTATGATTTAAACAATGTAATAATCGATAAACCAAGCATAAATAAAGATAATTCAAGATGCAATATTTTAGGCTGAAGGAAAGAAAATGAACATAGCAGAGAGACGGTAGAAAGAATGTCGAAGCCATATTGTTAAAGCATAACTGAGAAAACAAACAATACCAAAAATCAACAGCACAATGGCTATAATTAATAAACACTTTTAAATAATCATCTTAAATATAAATGGCCTCAATTCTCCAATCAAAAGACACAGGCTGACTGAAACAAAATCCATCTGTCTGTGGTCTACAGCAAAGACGCCTTAGCTCTAAGATAGGCAGTGCCTTGGAGAAAAAGATGAGCAGGGGGAGTCCAGTTAAATGGGACGAGAAAGCAAGAAGGCACCGCTCTCAAAAACTGACACAATGGACTTCAAAGTGTAGTGAGCTACTAAACTGTAGTTATGCCATCTCGTGGAAGGATTAAGATAAAACTTTAGTTGCTAAAATTATCCTGGGTAAACTGGTCAGGTGTCATGTAAACCAGCCATAAATTTCTATTCAATGTGTCCCTGATCTTAGGGTTACGAGAACATAACTGCTATATTTCCACTTCTGTAAACAACGTTTGCTTCTTTCCTGCAGATGTCCACAGCTGTCCTGATGTTTATATCACACAATTGCTGTTTTTGCCTTTAAAACCCCAAACAACTTGAAGGTTGGGGCTGCTTCCTACTATTCTGCTCGGGGCAGGCCCTCCAGCAGTGAGGAAAGGATCCATATCATTTGACCCAGTCAGGCCTCTTGGCTGAACTAGCAGAGATGAAGAGGGACACTTAACCAAGAAGACATTACCGTCCTCAACATATATGCACAAAACCCTGAGCACCCAATTTCAGGGGGGAAATGTATTACTCAATTTAAAGACACAGATTGACATCAATCCATTTATAGTAGGTGATTTCAATACCCACTTTCTCCAATAGACAGGACATCTGGACAAAAAAATAGAAAAGCATCAGAATTAATTGACACCCTATACCATTTGGACTTCACAGGAATCTACAGAATACACCACAGAAACACCAAAGAATACATTCCACTCAGCAGCATACAAAAGCTTTTCTAAAATAGACCACAGCCAAACAAATCTTGCCAAATTGAAAAAGACTGAAATCACTCTTTGCATCTTATCTGACAACAATGCAATAAAACTTAAAATTGACAACAAATACATCGCTAATAAATGCACAAACTCATGGAGATTAAACATCCCATTACTGAATGATGAGTGGGTCAAAGAAGAAACCAAGAAAGCAGCAAACAGAAGTCCTAGAACTAAATGAAAATGAAAACACAGCACAACAAAACCTCTGGGATACTTTGAAAGCAGCCCTACAAGGGAAATTCATAGGTCTAAACTTAGTGCCTACTGTTAAAAAAGGAATCAGGAAGAACACAAATAAAAGACTTCATGGTGCAACTCAAAATCTTGGAAAAACAAAAACAAACCAAATACAAACTCAGTCAACAGCAAGAATTAATAAAAATCGGAGCATAAATCAATGAAACAGAAACAAAGAAAACAACACAAAGATTCAATCAATCTAAGAGCTGGTTCTTTGATAAGATAAACAAGATTGATAAGTCCTTGGCCCAACTAATCAAAAGAAAGAAATAGAGGACACAAATTAATAGAGCCAGAAATGAAAAGGGGAATATGACAGGCAGAAAATAAATTCAGAATATTATTAGGGAAAATATAAAAATCTGTGTTCCATTAAGCCGGAAAGCCTAAAAGAAATGAATGTGTTTCTGGATTCAGCCAAACCACCAAAATTAAACAAAGTAGAAGTCAACAACCTAAATAGACACATGGCAAATGAGGAGATTGAATGACAATAAAAAGCCTTCTGCAGCATTTGTTGGAGATGCCTTCTTTCCTCCAGCTTGTATTTCTAACATCTTTGTCAAACAAGTGACTGGAGTTTCAAGGACTGATGTTTGTGTCTTCTCTTCTGTGCCATGGACCACATGTCTGTCTTGTGCAGGTACCATATTGTTTTTACTGCTGTGGCTCTGTATTAATAGCCTGAGATCTGGAATTGCAGTCCCCCCAGCATTGCTTTTGTTCAGGATTGTGTTGGCCATCTGAGCTCTTTTGTGGTTCCGTATGAATTCTGGGATATTTATTTCTATTTTTGTGAAGAATGAGGTGGAGATTTTGATTGAGACTGCACTGACTCTGTAAACAGCGTTTGGTAAAGTGGTCATTTTCACAGTGCATGAGCATGAGGTGTCTTTGCATAGTCTAGTGTCTCTATCTCCTTCTTCGGAGTTTAAAGCTTTCACTGTAGAGGCCCTTCACTTCCTTGGTTTATTCCTAGGTGTGTTATTCTCTTTGAGGTTATTGTGAATGGGAGTGTGTCCACAATCTCTCCTCCGTGTATTTGTTGGTGGTGAATAGAAAAGCTAGTGATTCGTACAAGTTGATTCTGTTTCCTGCCACATTGTTGCATTTGTTCATCATTTCTAGAGATTTTTCTGATAGAACTTTTGGGATCTATAATGTTCGCTTCATGTCGTTTAGAAACAGGGATAGTGACTTGTTTCCTATTTTTATTCTTTTACTTCCCTCCTTGTCTTATTGCTCCAGCTAGTGCTTTAGGCACAATGATGAAAAGGAGTGGAGACAGTGGAGGATCCTGCCTCATCTCTGACCCCAGGGAGATTACTTCAAGCTTTTCTCCATGTTGGCTGTGGGTTTCTTACATGTAGCTTTTATTATGTTGAGGTATGTTCCTTCTGACCCTATATTCTCTATGACTTTTATTATAAAAGCATACTGGGTTTTTTCAGAAAATTTTCTGAATCTATTCAGACAGTTATGTGATTTTTGTCATTAAATCTATTTATGTGGTTTATGACATATTGTTGTTGCTGCTGCTGTTGTTGTTGTTTTGAATTGCATATGTTTGTTGGGCCAAAATTATCTCAGGGCCTGTACCTGGAGGTCTATAGGACAGAAAAAGAGCCTGGCTCGAATTTGAATGAGGATGAGACAGCAAAAACTAGGTAGATGCCCCTCCAGCCAGAGGGAGGATTTGGTTGCCTCTCATTGGCTGAAGGTACCCCCACATCACATGATGTCACTGAACCTATGTAAGCTGACGCTCACAGTAATAAACTGAGTTCCTGCTTTGACTTGACTCCCTAAAGCGTCTGACTGCCATGCTGAATGGACATCCTGCATCATGGGGCTGCGGAATGGGCAGATAGCACACTCAACTTTCCCTGGGGAATAAGGAGGCTCGGGAAGCCTAGCAATGTGGAGCCATCCCTACATTTCAGGGATAAAGCCGACTTGATCTTTTTTAATGTACATCTGTATCTCAAGGTATTTTGTTGCACATTTTTGAATTTACGTTCAACAGGCATATTGGCCTATAGTTTTCTTTTTGTTGTTGCTGTTGTGTCTTTTCCTGATTTGGGTATTACAGAGATACTGGCTTCCTAGAAGGAGTTTCGAGTGCAGAAAAATGAAAATTAAGCCATATCTACCAATTTACACAACAACTAACTCCAAATGGATAAACCATCTAGAATGCTGAAACTGCTAGAAGGAAGCCTGGGGAGTTCCCACATGATGCAGGTGCAGGAAAGCCTGGGAAGCTCCTTCATGACCCAGGTGCAGGAAATGGCTTTCTGAATGAACTCCTCCACAATCGACCCGTGGGACCTCATAAAATTAAAAGGCTTCTACACCAGAAAAAAAAAAAAAAAAAACCACAATCGGGTTAAGAGAAAGTCCACAGAATGGAAGAGAAGCCTTGCCTGCTCCAAATGTAACAGAGGATTAATAACCATACTATGTAAGGAACTCAAAAAACAGACCTTACACCAGAAAAAAAAAAAAAAAAAAACCACAATCGGGTTAAGAGAAAGTCCACAGAATGGAAGAGAAGCCTTGCCTGCTCCAAATGTAACAGAGGATTAATAACCATACTATGTAAGGAACTCAAAAAACAGACCTGGAACCAGAACAAAGAGTTCTCAAGAGAAGAAAAAAATGTCTAAGAAATATCTTTTAGGAACATTCATCATCCCTAGCAACCAGGGAAATGCAAATCAAAACATCTTTGAGATTTTTACCTTCCCCAAGTCAGCATGGCCAAGACCAGCAAACGGTAGCAAATGGTGGGGGGAGTGTGAGGGAAACCCTCGCTCAGGGTCTGTGGGACTGTGAACTGGTACAGCCCCTTCTGACATCAGTGTGCACAATCCTCAAAAGCTTGAAAACACATGTACCGTGTGACCAGCTACACCACTCCTTGGCACATGCCCAAAGGACTGTCCTGCTTCCCAGGTGCATGATCGGCCACTAGTTCATTGCTGCTCTAGTCACACTAGCTAGGAAACGGGAACAACCTAAAAGTCCTTCAGCCAACAAATAAATAATAAAAATGTGGCACATGCGCTACACTATGGAAACCATTCAGCTGTAAAGAAAAATTTGCCGGTAAATGGACGGACCTGGAAAAGATCATATTAAGTCGGGAAACCTAGACCCAGAAAGAAAAAGTCTCATGTTCTTTCTCATCAGAGACTCCTAGCTCCAAGTCTTCAGAGAAAGTGTAGTTCTCACCCTCATCAAGAAAACTTGTCTTTACAACAGGTGGAGACCAGTGCAGAAAACCACAGCCAATCAAAATGCAGAGCAGTGGAGCCCAGGCCCAACAGATGCATCTACAAAAGAGCTCTCACACCTAATGCTCAGGGAACGCTGTCGAAGAGAGGGCGGGAAGACTGTGAGAGCCAAACCATTAGAAAGTTTGCTGTGCAATTGTCTCCTAAGAATGTCAGAAGTTGTACTTATAATGTCTCATCAACATGACTGCCTAAACATGAGGAGACCAAGTTCAACAACAGACATGCCAATGTGGATGAGGGCAAGACCAGGAGACCTCGCCCCTACACAAAAAGTGGGAGCAATAGTCTTCTAAGAGAGACGTACCAGTTGGCTATGTGATAGCAAATAATCGCAAATAACGCTGTACAGACTGAGCAGCTTATATTTAGGAATATATACATATATACATGTAACAGCAATTATTGGAAAATATGCCATAAATTTGAAAGAGAGCAAGGTAGGATATATGGGGAGGCTTGAAGGAAGGAAACAGAAGGGGCAGATGATGTAATTATATTTTAATCTCAAAAGTTAAAAAAATACTTTTTAATTTATTTATTTATTAAAGATTTCTGTCTCTTCCCCACCACTGCCTCCCATTTCCCTCCCCCTCCCCCAATCAAGTACCCCTCCCTCCTCAGCCCGAAGAGCAATCAGGGTTCCCTGCCCTGTGGGAAGTCCAAGGACCGCCCACCTCCCTCCATTTCTAGTAAGGTGAGCATCCAAACTGCCTAGGCTCCTACAAAGCCAGTACGTGCAGTAGGATCAGAGACCCATTGCCATTGTTCTTGAGTTCTCAAAAAAAATATTTTAAAAAGGAAGACACTGTACCATATCTCTCTTCTACCAGATTAGTGAGACAGTGGTCCCCAGGGAGATGGAGCTGAGATAGAGACATACCTCTAGATCTCCGTTTAATCCTAAACCTATGTCAGCACCCCAAACCTGGACTTGAGGGCTACAGAACGCCTTTTATAAACTTTGCTTCTCAGACTTACCTTTCCTGGGAAGCACAGAGCTGGGTCAGGAGGCCCAGGCTCCAGGTTTATGCAGCCTCCCCTGCCTGCCTCAGATTCTTGCCATCTGGCCTGGCCTGGCATGCCTCCTAGCTGGGAGAATGACTGAGGGAGGCTGAGCCAAGCCACTGTTTCTCTTTGCATTTGGCTTCAATCAGGTATATATATATAATCATGATTTCTGGCTTTGTTTGAAAAACTGAAAACTCTATAGGTTATTCATCTTGCACTTGGATTTGAGACTCTGACCAGATAGGAACTACTACAGGCTTTCTGAACTGTACCATCCTACCTGTGGTTGCTATGGCCATCTCATCTGTATTTGCCCTGACCACCCCTGCCACCATTGCTGCAATGACACCCCAAACGTGTGGCTCTGATGATCAACTATTGTTCTCATGCCCACCTACGGTTGCAATAACCACACCCTCTGAGACTACAGTGACCATCCACCCTGTATTTTTGATGACCTCTTTACTATGGTTGCCATGACCACCCTCCCTGTGGTTGGAAAGACCACTGCTCTGTGGTTGTGATGATCCCTCCACCTGTGATTGTGATGTTCACACCCCCTGTGGTTATCATGACCACACCCCCTGAGGTTGCCATGACCACCTCAACTGTAGTTGCAATGTTCACTCCATTTGTGGTTGCAATGACCAAATCCCTGTGATTGTGATGCCTACCACAACAACTCTGCCATGACCACCCAATCTGTAGTTGCAAAGATCACCCCACAGTGATTGCAATGGTCACCCTACCTGTGGCAGTCTTGTGCATCACACAGAAGTCTTTAACTACAAGTAGAACACCCAGTCCAGTTGTCACACAGTGCCAGCTCTGCCACTGACTTCTCTTTCAGCAAGCCCTCAGCAATCCCTCCTAACTGAATGAGGGTTCATCCTCAGAGAAGCTTCATCTCCCCCCTTATCAAGGCAGATAATCACCAGCTTCACATTCACAAACCCACCTGAACAAAGAACTCTTCCCACCATGCCAAGTGAAAGCTCTCAATTCATGCTGACTGGGCTTCTGTCCCAACCACTTGAGCCATGGTTTGGAGCAGCTCTTAGTTGGCTGAGAGCAATCTGGCCTTAATGAGAGCCAAATCTCCCCTCAAATTAGAACAATGTTTATATCACCTCAGACTACAACCAGAGTGCCATAGAGGCTTTGAAAAGAGACCACAAGGTCCCTAAGTTTTGTGTTCCCCACCCTCAAAGAAACCCAGTGGTCACTGAGGGCAGGACTGGCTCAACTTCATCTCTGGTCCCCTCCCTTTCCTGTGCCAGGCATGCAGCACACATCCAGAAATGCCCTTTTGTTTGAATTCCTCTCTTCTTTCCCATACAGATGACAGCTAGCTGTTACCCAGTGTTTACAAGAACATCTCTGGTATCCCCGCTTCCACCCATCCTGAGACAGCCTCAGGTGCTGCTGCCTGGATGTGGGCAGACCTCCAGGAACAGGGCACAACTGGCCTCTTGTGACACAGGTTTGGTACAAAGGTATCTTGGGAGAAGATGCCTGAGGTTAGCCTGGGGCATTTATACTTAACTTCATGGCCTTTGAGCCTCTTCATCATGGCTTCCCACGGGGCTCTGGAAGCTTGAGAACAGGCCATGTGCTTGCTTACCTCTGACCACTCCATCACAATGGCATTGGAGTGGCAGTTGCCCCAAAGAAGACCAGACTTCACCCAATGGGAGTGGAATGAGAGTCTGATTCTGGCTGGTTATTATTTGTTTGTTTGTTTGGTTGGTTGTTGGTTGGTTGGTTGGTTGGTTGGTTGGTTGGTTGGTTGGTTGGTTGGGGGCTTTTTGTTGTAAATGTGAACAGAAAAAGTGTAAGTCTTAGAATCAGAGCTGGACTGTTATATGAAGAAGGTGTGGCAGGAAGAGGGACACCAAGAAACAGCCAGCATCAAAGGAAAGAAGTAGGCAAGGGACAGACTGAGAGGAAGGACACAGAGCCCCCTACTTGGCCCTGGTGATGTCTGACTCCTAGAGACCCAGTCCTGAGGTGTGGGTCCTGATTCTCAGGACCTGTCTAGTGCTAGGTCTTGGCATGGCTTCTCAGCCCAGTCCACTTACTATCTTCCTCTGAAGTTGGAGAACTTCCTCTTCCTAACCACCAAGAGCAGTGGCCTCTCCATGCAGTCCTATTAAACTAGTGAGAATGACTTTTTGGGCTCTTCCATCCAGGACACTTTGATTGGCATATCTTGAAACAGTGACCCAGCCCAGTCCACTCACAGATTCTCCTTCCTTCTTCTGCTCCTTGTTTCGTTTGGATAATTCAATCACTCGTTTTTTCCTAGAGGTCTTACTAACTTTTTGTTGGCTCAAATTATGGTTGGCAGACATTAACTGTGGTCCAGACAGGCCTGATGCTTGACATGGCAAAGATGTGGAGAGGAACCAGGTGGAGTCTGAATTTTGAAAATGGGAAAGAAATAAAAAATTAAGCAAAGGCTGGATGGTGTTTCAAATCCTGGGAAAGAATATGTGTGGGGCGGAGAGCATTTCGGCTAAAGGGCTATCTCAGCCTCGGAGAAGAGCACTTTGGCTAAAGGGCTGTCACCAGAGGGCTAGCTCAGCCTCGGAGAAGCAGCTGGCAGTGGATTAACTTGAAGTACTTGATGCGCACCCTCAGCCCAGGAATGCCCCCAGCCACCTTCCCAACCCTGATCCGGGTCCCTAAACACCACCACCTGTCCTGCCCACTGGGCTGTCCAATTGGATTTCAGTTCCCCTCCAACAAGTGTCCCCAGCCTGATCCATGTCACCTCCAGGGCTATGTCCTTTGAGAAAGCCAGCATATTTCTGCTTCTGAGGTAACCTGCTTGCACAGATATTCAGAGGAAAAGTGAATCACGTGTCTTCAAGGGCTGAGTGAGGAAGGAAGAGATCCCAACCTTTGCCTGGATGCTGTCGGTGGAGGAAGAGGGTGAGAAGCAGGAAGCACTCCCTCCCTTTTCAGAGACAGTAATTTCTGCCATTTTAACACATGACAGTGTGAAATTTTTCTGTTTTCTTGCTATTTTTTGTCTGTTATTATTTTGAGATAGGCTACTTTTTTGATGTAGACTAATCAGATACAGGATCTGATGTAGGCTGGGTGGGTAGTGGCCTCGATCTCCTTATGTAGAGAAGGCTGACTTTGAACGTCTGACCCTCCTAGTTCCACATCCTAAGTGCTAGAATTGTGAGCATCCATATAGTATGTGCATAGATTATAAGCATGTCATGCCTAGCTCAAGAACTTTGTAAACATAGCTTAGCCCCAGCAACTTCAAGAATAATCAGAAGAACTTTTATTCATGCCCTTGTTTAGTTTTGTTGTTTTGTTTTGTGGGGTTGTACCATTTCTTGAGAGACACTTGGTAAACCTAGGGCATTAGCATCTATTTCCATTGTGATCTGGCACTAAAATATTAAAACCTACATGAAAGGAAACATTTTCCAACTTTACTTCAGCTTAGGAGTTATTGACAGTTGACAACTGCTGGAGGAGAAAGAAACATTCTTCTCTGGGGCTGTGGCCCCTGGCAGATTGCCCAGGCTCCAGTAGATGGCCGCACACCCAGGCTCTGGTGCATGGCCACAGACCCAGGCTCTGGTGCATGGCCGCACACCCAGGCTCCGGTGCATGGCCGCAGACCCAGGCTCCGGTGCATGGCTGCACACCCAGGCTCCGGTGCATGGCTGCACACCCAGGCTCCAGTACATGGCTGCAGCCCTGCACATCCAGACAGCACTAATTGTACTTAGTGTGTTATTTAAAATAAAAAGAGAGAAGGAAGAAATGGAGGAGAAACAGAAGAAACAAGAAGAGGCCATGAAGTTGGGAGTGGAAAGTTCGAAGAGAAACCAAAGAAGTTGGAGGAGAAAATGGGCAGTGGATATGGTCATATTTCATTGTATACAGGTACAAAATTCCCAAAGGATATTTTTTTAATATTTTTCTTTGTCTCAAAAACAAAACAAAACGAAAAATATTGGGCTTAAGTTTAAATTTTAAAGTACATTTACACACATACGTTTTTCACACAGATTTTATCTCATGATAACAAAGAGGCTATCGCAGCACAACACAGGCCACTGAGAAGGATGATGCCTGCATCCAAGCAGAGAGAAAGTAAGCCCTCCCTCCCTGAAAGCCACTATGAGTCTACAGGAAATTGCTTGGAGGAAGCGTGGTACTGAAGTGGCATCTATGCTGGAAAACTGGAAATTTAGGCAACGGGGCTGAGTCTCTGAGGCATTCTCACTCCAGCCTGCCTGGGCCCCTCCCAGCCCAGTCCCATGCTGAGTACACCATGAGGACCCCAGCTTCTGACGTCCTGATGCTTTGGGAAGCACCCACTCTTGGCAGTCTTGCTGCACTTTGAAATGCAGGTAAACTCATAGCTCTGCTGGCCTGGTATTTTGGACATGGCCTGCTGGACCACATGCTTTCCTGGCCTCAGCTAAACACATGCATAGCAAAATCAAGATGGGTTCCACTTAGACGCACTCTCCTGCCAACCCTAGCTTACACGTCAACACAAAGATAAAAAGGAACCTAGCAGAAAGAGACAGACAGGGAGCACACTGAGAAGCCTGGGCCTTGGATGCTCTTCTGCAGTAGGCAGCTTTTAAAATGGCTCCCGTGGTGCTGGCCTTCGTCTCAGCACCTGTGGCTCCTGTCTGGGAGCTGCTGATAGAATGACTTGTTTCTCACACATAGACTATGGCATGAATGATGGGCATTACTTCCAAGGCGAGGGTCCAAACTGCTGGCTTCTGCTTGCTCACCTCTCCCTTTCTCTCTCGTTCTCTCTTCCTTCTCAAATTGACTCAAGTGGCGTGTGGAGAGGCACATCTCTTAGGGACCAATGATGGCTCACTGACAAATCAAGCAAGAGCTTCTGCTTTCTGTTCCTGGTGTCCATATGGAACACATTCCTGCCTCTCAGTCCACGGGGAGCTTGGAAGCACATCTTCCCCCAAGTCAAGCCACTCCCCAGACTATGGCCTCCCTCAGAGGACCCAGTGAAGACCTCCAGATTCCTGACTCATGGAAGTTTTGTTTTCAGTCATCAAACTAGGGGATAACCTGTCGCTGGTAGAGCTCCCTCCCCACATGTAGACCCTCAGAAACTTCAGCAGGTTCACTTTAAGATGGAGAATTCACTGCCTCTCTCCAGAAGGTACTGTATGATTCCCAGAGCCCAGGTAATTTCTTAAGCAAAGGAACAAATGCATAAACAGCCACAGTTGACATGGCGGGGCTTGGAATCCATCAAGACTTCCGTTGAGGAAGTTTCCTGCACTTACAGTGGGCAGTAGAGTCTTGCCGTGTGTATACATTACCTCTGTGTTGTGAGGCACAACTGTAACCCCTGCACTTGGGAGGTTGAGACAGGAGGACCTTGCGTTTGAGGCCAGCGTGGGCTACATAGTGATACCCTCTTTAAATATAAATATTTATGGTGTGCAAAAGCATGAACATGGGACACATATTCCCAGGAGTATTACAAGGGGAAATTGTCCTTGAGTCTCCCCAAATACATTTAGCAAGGACTACTTTCAAAGAATTAGAGGAAATTATGTTTTAAATTTTAAATAAAACTATATCACGCTAGCGAAGCAGTGGAGGACAATTAACATAAGGAGATAGAAGCTGTCTTAATTAGGGTTTCTACTGCTGTAAAAAGACACCAGAACCATGGTAACTCTTATTATAAAGGAAAACAATTAATTAGGGCTGGATTACAGCCTCAGAGGCTTAGTCCATTGTTGTCATGGTGAGAAGCATGGCTGCATGCAGGCAGACGTGGTGCTGAAGGAGCGGAGAGTTCTACACCTGGCAGAGCTCTTCAGGCAACAGATGGGCACTGTCACACTGGGTTCAGCTTGAGCATATAAGACCTCAAAGCCTGTTTCTACAATGACACACTTCCTCCAACAAGGCCACACCTCCTAATAGTGCCACTCCCTAAGGGCCAAACATTTGAACACATGAGCCTATGGGGGCCATTCCTATTCAAACTACCACAGAAGTTATAAAAACAAATGGAAATTCTGGAGTTGAAAGGTGTTATTTGTTGCCAGAAAGACTCTGAAGCAGATTCTACTTGGCAGAGGGAAGTACCGAAGAACTGAAGACAGAGTGGTTAAAAACCATCTTGCTTAAAGGACAGAGATTTAAAACATGATTCAAGAAAAATTAGGAGCTTTGGGAAGCAGTGAGACAGCATCAAGCAGCCCAAGACATGATGGGAGTCCCAGACACAGGAAACACAGGGAGTAGGAAAGATACAGGAAGATGCTGGAGAATAACAATGGTGCCACCCTCCCCCCAAGACCTATGACAGCCACTTTACTAAACCAACATAATTCCTATCAATATTCTAAATACTTGTTCTTATAGCAACAGAAAGATAAGTGAATCTTCTCTTTGCAGTAGATGGAGGCCACTACAGAAAACATCTACAACCCAATCAAAACATAGAGTTGTAGATCCCGGTCCCAAATGGTGAATCTACAATACAGCTCTTGTACCCAAGTCTCAGAGATGGTTGTGGAAGATGGGGCAGAAAGACTGTAAGAGCTGGGGAACAGGGAGTTTGCTGTAAGACTCTGTGAGAGGGTAAGACAGTGCAGAGGTTCCTCTAGCTCGAGTTTTTGCTGAGGCCATTTCAGGTCTTGGAATTTTATCTCCTTGATGAAGAATCCCATGAAAATTACCCAGCTCTACTTTAGGAACCAAAGGTCAGGATATCAGAGTTAAGTTAGCTTCTGTTAAAACTACCCATTTGTAGCTGGGCAGTGATGGTGTACACCTTTAATCCCAGCACTTGGGAGGCAGAGGCAGGCAGGTCTCTATGAGTTCGAGGCCAACCTGGTCTACAAGATCTAGTTCCAGGATAGGCTCTAAAGATCCAGAGAAACCCTGTCTCAGAAAAAAAAAACAACAACAACAAACAAACAAAAACAAAACAAAAAACAAAGCCTACCTGTTTGTGTAGGACCCCTCCAGCTAACTGCTTATCTTAGCTTCTGTTAAACTGCTACCCCAACAGCTTCAAAGCAAGATGCTGGGATAGGGTTTTGCTCTTTGAGCTTAGGGGTGTTGCCTTCAAAAGCCCTGTATTTTAGAAACTTGGGGCTACACCTAGGTTCCCAAATATTTGAGTGTAGTTCCAGCCGGCTGGAATAAAGACTTTCAATTGGCTATAAACTGTGCCTGAGTGATCAACTCTGGTGATCTACTCATAACTATCGTGTCTCCTAGAACTGTCAGAATCTACACCCATGACGTCTCATCAACATGGCTACCCTAGCAGGAGCTAAACAAGGACAAGGGCAACACAACAGACATGCTAACATGGACAGGGAAAATCTCATAAGGTCTCAACCCTACACAAAAAACTATAGGCAACTAAGGAATGCTAAGAGCAAGAGAAATTGTCTTCCCTAGGTAAGAGCATAGCCATTGGTTATCCAATACCAAATGGCCAGCCTGAAGATAAACATACACATAACATTATATAGACTAAGCTGGTTGTAGTTTTTTATTTAGAAATATATAATATAGTATTAATTATATTATTAATATAATTAATTTATATATTTTAGAAATACATATTATGTATACAATCGTTAACAGTTAAAGAAAGAGGCCATGAATTCGAAAAAGAGCAGTGGAGAGAATGTGGGAGGGTCCAGGAGAAGGAAAGGGGAAAGTGATTTTTTTTTTAATCTTAAAAATAATAAAGCAATCACTGGGGAACTAAAGAGGAGCCAGGGCTGCTTGAAAGAGGCTCACTGACCTATCAATCTGCCAGAAGACTGTGAGCTATCAGCTATCACTCGTGGTGAGGTGGGCTTTCAGTGATGCAGTGGTCTGTGAGCCATCTCCACTCATGTAACACCACACCCCAACACCTAAGTAACCCCAACAAACTCATTGGCAAGCCAATTTGAACTTTGGTGTGACTGTTATTTTGATCTGTCATTGGTTCCCTATCTTGGGTGAATCGACATCTCTGTAAAGAACTTGAACAGAGGCTGTAAATCCAGGGGAGTGAGTAACCCAAGGAGGGGGTGTGAGCTCATGGAGAAAAGTGAGAGGTAACTTACACCCTCCCTCCACTCCCCACCCCTGCCCTAGAGGACAGTTGCCAAGTCAACAGTGACCTCACAGTCACTCTCCAGGCCTTCTACCCCACCAGGCCAGCCTCCATATGCTTCCTACCTCTGCCCTTCATCTTTACATCCAGAGGATACAACCTGCCTCACCAGCAGACCCAAGGACCAAGAGAAAAGAGTGACAGGCTCTCCTGTGGGGCACAGCCGAGGCATCAGCATGGCAGAAGACTCAGAAGATCTGATGCCCACTGAGAGGAAGTCAGTCTGGAGGACGGCGGAGGAGAGGCGGATGTCCGACCTCACCCGGGTGCTGGAGTGGCTGGAGAGGAGGCAGGGCAAGAAGAAGCGTGCCCTCCAGGTGTGTACAATGGAAGAAATTGCTGCGAGACTGTATGCAAGATTATTAAAAGGAGAAAGAAGTGGAATTCGACACCCCCGAGCAAAGGGGGATTATTTTTTAAACATTGGGGTAAGCTAGTGGGGAAATCCTAGAGGAGATTGCTCACCCTGGTTAGGCTACCTGTGTTTCTTAATGGCAACTGTCACGATTGGGCTTCTCTCCCACCAAAGACAGGGTTACAATCTTTCCTGGTGGTCATATTTTAAGGGATGGCTTCAGGTCATTGAGAAAGATGCTTTGCTATAGAAAATGCAGGATGAGGCTAAAAGATTTCTATTTCAGAGAGGAAGAGAAAGAGATTGCCTAAACACAAGTGTTCTGAAGTAGACTCTCTCCAAGACACTTGAGTCAGAGTCTGTGGTGAGGGAAAAGTCTCTGACGCTAGGTCAAACTGTGGGCACAGCTAGTACCTGTCGGTGTTGGAAACAGTCATGTGCACTAGTTTATGGGGTCCCGGTGCAGGCATGGAGCCTTCCCACTGTCCCCTGCCTCCTCTCTCCCCATGCTGGCTCCAGCGTGGATCGTTCCTACAGCCAGTCCCCCACCGAGACTCCTTCTAGCATATACCTTACTCTTCCCCCCACTGTACGGGCTCTTGCCAGCCCATTCCGCTTTTACTGAGAGTCTTGGTACCAAATTGGCCTTTCCCCCCAAAGTTTAGGTCCCCCGAGCCCATTATTTGTGAAAATCAAGTCCGAAGATACATTCCACATCCCCCAGCTGCCGAGGATGCTTCCTATGGCCTCTGTCCCCCAGAGCAAAGGGTGAAGAGAGCATGACTAAGGCAGGCAGCACTGTAGCTAATCTCTGTTGTCAACCACTGCTCCTAGCCTGGCTCTGCGGCCAGAGCCATGATTGCCCGCAGCTGGAAAATAGGAAAACTGGGATGAACAAAGGTCACAACCTTAATAAAGGACAGAGATATCTCAAATTCAAAGTTATCCAGTTCCCACATGCCTGAGCTTTGTTAGGCCCACTCCTCGCAGCCTCCTCCGCTCTCTGCAGCCCCGCACCCTGCTTTCGGGCAGATGCTTGCCTGCTCACCTGCTTCCTTGCAGCCGAAGGAGCTCGCACCAACTCCATCAGCCTCTGCTGAGCATTCCTCTCTGATCGCCGGCTCCTCCCATCATCTGGGGTTGAGGGCCTGGCCGCTGGATCTCTCGGAATTCATTATCCGTCGTGGTTAATAGGTTCCCATCTCCTTTAAGAGAGATTATATTCTAGCATTCCAGAAGCTTTGCCTTACATGTGGCTTCATATAAATAATTTGAAACCTAGGGAAGAAATACTTTTACATTGTAAAACACAAATCCATCACCAAGTGCCAAACTCTGTTCCTCCCTCAAAGGGTCCGGCCTGCAACCCTGACTTGGGTCTCCGTTCCGCCCTCACGGAGTCCGGCCTGCAAGCCTGACTTGGCACCTCCTTAAGTGGTTTTCTAAGCACTGTGAAAACACCTGGCAAAAACAACTGAAGGGAGGGACAGTTTCTCTGGGCCATGTTCCCCCAGGTTCAGGCCATTTTGGAGGGGAGGGTGCAGTGGTGATGAGTAGTCCACATCATGGCGGCAGGAAGAAGAAAAATCACCAGGAAGGGCCCCTGAAGACACAACCCCAGGGACCTACTTCTCCCACTGGGCCGACCCCCACTTTCTCTGCCTCTTGATGGATTCATCCAGGGATGAATCTTGATTGGGTCAAATCCCTCAGGATCTGGTTGTCTCTGGAAACACCACAGACACACACAGCGGTGTGCTTGTGAACCTAGGTGAATCTCAATCCAGTCAAGCTGATGGTCCGTAGCCAGCCCAAAACCCATTCCAGATGGCTTATGATGCTGCCGGTACCATAGGATCCACTTGGGCTGAAGAATCCCTGAGGTCCAGAGTTGTCGCGGAGGCCTTTTATTAGTGTTTACTGCTCTTTACTTGGCTAAGGCGTTATCACATGACCTTCGTAGCATTTCCCCTACGGGGACTGTAACAGAACTGCTCTGAGCGCCCCTGTGAGGACACGGGGTGCACCCTGGAGGAGGGAAATACCCTACCCCTTACTCCACCTGCAAACCCAGCCTTGGCCCAAAATCTGACTCCTTTTCCCACTAAGCTGAACAAAACCGTGCTGACACAAACTAGCTGCCAGCCTTGAAAAGCGCTGGATGACTCCTGGCTTTGGGTAATGTGCTGGATAGCTTCGATGTCAATGTGATGCAAGCCAGGACCATCTGGGAAGAGGCAGCTTCAACTGAGAAAGTGCCTCCATCACGTTAGCCCGTAGGCAAGCATGTGGGGTGTCTTGATTAAAGCCATTGATTAAAGGCTGTTGCGGAAGCTCTCAGCTCAAGCCGGGACCTGGAGGCAGGAACTGATGTAGAGGCACCCGGGTCCTGGACTGTATAAAAAAAAGCAGGCTGAGGAAGTCATGGAGAGCAAACCAGTAAGCAGCACTCCTTCGTGGGCTCTACAGCAGTTCCTGCCTCCAGGTTCCTGATTGAGTTTCTGCCCTGATTTCCTTCTTGATGGTCTGTGATAGAGACATATAAGCCACATAAATCCTTTCCTCCCAAGCTGCTTTGGTCATGGTGTTTTATCAATAGGGACCAAACTGGAACCCATCTGCCCTGGGGCTTCAGGGCTGCCCTCCACCAGCAACCAGCCCTTTAAAAGGCTCCATCACATCCAGAGGTTATTGCTCATGGAACCTAAACCAAACCATAGAGAGCAGACATTTGCCCAGGGAAGTGTGGCCACTGAGCAAGTGACTGATGAGCTTTCCACAGGGACAAGAGGCTCCAGAGTGAAGGTACTAAGACTTGGATTCCCACATTCCAGGAGGGCTCTCCTGTTTAGGGACAGTGCATGGAACCCTCACAGGGTGACTGCAGGTCTTTCTCCTGCCTTTTCAGAAAAAGATGGAGGAGGCGTACCATGCAGAAGAGAGGGCAAAGAAAGGCATGGGCGCTAAGAAGAAGCAGGACAAAGATGGCCGCAAGGTGACCTTCAACAAGGTAATCAGCCCTCTGCCTCTCCCCACAGCTGCTCTTCTACTACAATGTCTGGTCATGAGGTTTGTGAAGACCCCTAGATGCCCCTCTGCCCCATAAAGACAGCTCAACAAATGAGTCTCCTGCACCCGCACTCACCCTGCACTGCTTGACCAACAATCCCTACTTTCCTGAGGTCCAGTTTTAGGACCTTCCTCCACCCACATCCCTCCACACTCAGGGATGCCAGGGCCTGGAGAACTGTGGGAGCACTCAGCCCTGTAGCTTGAGGGGATTCCCAACCTGCCTACAGGTATGGGCTGCTTGTACCCCTAGGAGATAAGGAGAAATAAAAGTGAAGACTCAGTAAGCCAGCAGAGAGGGCACTCCAGCCCCCTTGAACTCTTCCTGGGCCCAGGGCAGATCCTTGACCTAATGGTGGGAATTTCTCCCTTTGGGTTTGGAGGCTGCTGAGAATAATGTACCTCGTGGCTCCAAGAATCAAGATCCAAACAGCAGCAAGAAGCTCGTCGGTGGTTACCAGAGAGGGTATGGAACAGACTTTAAAGGCAAGCGTTTAAGCATGCTGTCCTCCAACTTCAGCAGGGATGGCCTTAAGAAGTCTGGTAAGGAAAGAACCTGGGCCCTGGGGTACCAGAACCATCTTCCCTGATCCCATTTCTCAGAGGCAGTGGAAGTTCTGCCTATCCATGCCAACTGAAACCTGTGTTCACAAGAGTCAGGACCCAGCATGCAGGGTCCTTGGGGAATCACTCCCAGGGTGACATTGACAATCTGGGCATGCCCTGGATAGGAGGAAGTGGTTGTTGAGCTGCTAGATCAGGAACTGCTTTGGTCACCCTGCCTTTGTGGGTTCCAAATTTCCTGCGTTAAAGACAGTGACAATGTCTTACTAGAGAAGGTGCCATCCTGGTGACCTGACATCTGCCAAGTAGTGTCCACCCCTAGAAAGGGACAGGCCTGAGTTTCAGTTCACAGTCCTGCTCCACCACTCAGCTGTATCATCCTGGCCATGTCCCCAGCTCCGGGTCTGGGTTTGTCACATGTAAAATAGTATAGTAACCCTACTTTCTCTGTCGCGTGGCTGTGGGGCTGCGATGATGGGGACTGAAAGTCAGCCTGACACAGAAGTGCTCAGCAAGGTGGGTTCAGAGGGTTGGGAAACAGACCCGCTAAGCTTTGTCTGTGCTTGGCCTCTTGGGATACAAGCTTATGGTGGTGAAAGTGGAATCTGGAAGGCGTTCCTACTTGCCCATGTGGGAAGTAGGCAGGAGCTTGGAGCAGAGTCACGGTTGTCCATTAGTGTCCCAAAGCCAATACTTTCCCCGTCTCTTCATTTCTTACACCGAAGCCATGATAGGCACACTGAAGCCTCTGGCCTGTCAAAGTTCAGTATGATGGAGGCCCTGCGGTGCTAAGAGCATTGGGAGGACTCTGGATTGAACCCACAGCATCACGTTAATGGGGCATTCATCTAATCCGAAGAAGCACTGTAAATTGTCCATGGTAGATCCCTTGCTTTTGGTAAAGCACTGTGGTCACATGAGATATGAGCATTCAGGAAAACTGAAGAATAGTAGACGCCCTCTTCATTTTCTTTGACGCTATTCTAATTGTTCTTATTGTATAACGTTATATAAATTCTTAATTATTCTAAACATTTTATTTAAAAGTTACCATAGAAATGAAATCAAGATGGGAAGCTCCGTACTTCATCCATGCTCTCTGTGATGCCCACTGTTAATGTCGCCCCTGTGCTGGCCCCACTGGGTTCTTGAGCTTCCTTAGATCTTGTTTCCAGCAGAACGCCCTACCCCCTGCTTCCTGATACTGAGATGCACAGTAGCCTTGCTGCTGTGATTTCTTCCCCGACCCCTCGTGGAAGCCTTTGTGTGTGAGCAGCCTTCACTGAAACTTTCGGGGTCAGCAGAGGCTAGGAATCACATCACAGAGAAACAGCGCACACAAATCAGGAGCTGGTCAGGAGACCCCACTTTCATTCTTCGGAATCCTTTGTCTTCTGATGCCCCACAACAAAGATTTTCTTAACTGTGCTTGCCAATAAGAAAAGCTTCCTGGGGTTTTCTGAAGGTTCCGGGCAGAGTTTAGCGTCAGGCAACTGGAGGCGCTGGTATTCATCACTGATGGAGAGCAGAAGCCTGCTTAAGGGTCCACTATGGTAGTTCCAGTCCTCGAAGGCTCTTCTTCCCCTCTGTTTCCTCCAACGTTGTCTCCAGCTCTGCCCTCCCCACTCAGCGCCACTGGCTTTTACTTACTCTACTCTTTGTCTCTTCTGTCTCATTCATAAATGCTATCAACTCTGATCTGTTTCTTCTGTCTTATTCATGCAGTATGCTATCAACTCCAATCTGTTTTTTCTATCTCATTCATAAATGCTATCAACTCTGATCTGTTTCTTCTGTCTTATTCATGCAGTATGCTATCAACTCCTATCTGTTTTTTCTATCTCATTCATAAATGCTATCAACTCTGATCTGTTTCTTCGGTCTCATTCATACAGTATACTATCAACTCTGATCTTTGCCTCTTCTGTCTCATTCATAAAGGGTGCTATCAAGATATTTTGCTAAGCAAAATCAGTCCCTTCCCTAAAGAAACCTCCTGGCAGTGGATAATGTCACCTCACTGTTCAAGATGTAGACATGAAGGATAACTTGCAGGCAGTTTGATCCTCTGTTGTCCTTCCTCTTCCTCACCATCCGATTTACCCGTATCTGAGAATGGAGGTCTTGCTCCTTCTGCTGTAAAACAAGCCATAGCCACTAGAGGGCAGTAAACGGGTCCAGGCATCTAAGAAGCGCAGGCACCTGTCCTCATTTGGCAGGCAGAATTGAGTCCAGCTGAGCTTAGCCACAGTACAGACATCTTCCTGTGCAGTCTTGCAAGCTACCTCAGACAAGCAGGCAGGACCTGGACCGGGAGACAAGGTGGTGATCAGGCAGTCTAGGAGCAGGCAAGGCACCAGCTATATGCCCAGCTCTCATTGCCGCTTTGAACCATACAGACTCAACAAGCTTCATGTGCCTTCACCTCAGAGGAGGACAGGCAGAAAGAGATCCTCTTGGTGTCTTCTTCAATTCATGGTCTGGTATGGTGACGTCTCCCATCCTTATGCCTTCATTTGTTTCTCTCCCCTTTGTCTCAAAACCGTTGTCTTAATTTGCACTTAGTCTTCCACTGAATGACTCTCCTGCAGCTTTGGCCTCCATGGCTGCCGCATTTACCTTCCTAACTAATTTGTGTGTTTATGCTTAATGTGGTTTTCTTCGTAACATTGCCATCGAAAAGTAATAAAACTCAAATGACGGATAACTTACCACAAAGAAACGAAGATCTGAAAAACAATTCAGAACAATTTTCTTAAAACTTAATGAACTATAAGGCAATGATCGTCAGAGAACCCTCATTCTTCAGTAGATGGGAGCTAACACAGAGACCCGAGACTGGACAGTATACAGGAGTGCCTTGGAACATTCAGCCCTCAATGGGACGTCTCCATCAAATCTCCCCTCTCAGGGGTCAGCAAGCTATGTGGAGGAGGAGATGGAAGACTGTAAGAGTCAGGAGGATGGCAGGCACCAAGGAAACAGGGCCTTCGAAACACAGTAGGACTGGCGAATGTATGACCTCACAGAGACTGAGGCAGCATGCCCAGGACCTGCACAGATCCAAGTCAGATGGGGTCCCAGCACAGAGAGGGGAAGCTGGACCCAAGCTCCCATCCCTAACCAAGAAGCTGTCTCCAATTGGCAACCCTTGCAAAGGAAAAGTAAGTTTTCTCCAACGCAGTCTCACTGTGTTTACAAACCACACTTGAGGGCGGGCTCAGCGGTAGATGGCTACACAAAATGAACTCAGGGGTACTGTTGGAGATTCTTGGTCTCCTACTTATTGTTTTGTCTGGAAATTACCTTACTGGTCTCTTCCTTGAATGTTGTGGTTTCTAAGGGTTCTATTTGGAGGGTGCGTCCCATGCTTTTTCTTCGTTTTGTTTTTAAAATCTGGAGTTATTTGTTTCTTTTGTTTTGCCTTTTTGATATATATATATATATATATATATATATATAGAGAGAGAGAGAGAGAGAGAGAGAGAGAGAGAGAGAGAAGGAAAGAAGGAGGAGTTGGATGGGTGGGGAGGATCTGGGATGTGTCTGAAATGAGGGAGAAGAAACTGTGATCGGAATACATTGTACAAAAAAAATCTTCAATTTAAAAAGCAGGAAACTAAGAAACAAAACAGGCAGCAAAATGGAATCAGGAAAATCATGTTTGAATAAAAGGAGAAGTGCAGTAAAGAAACAGAATCACTTTTTAAAACAGACAGAAATATAGGGGATTGAGAAACACCGTGTCCTGCAACGGAGCATTTTAACAGCATAACCGATGAAATAGAAGAACACTCGATTCAAAGACACTTTTAAAATGATCTAGTAAAAAGAACAAAAAGAAAATAAAATAATACGTGCAGCGTGGCTATCTGAGAAGGAGAAAAAAGATGGGTGAAGATCATCTAAGAAATAAATAAAGAAAGCATGGTGGTGCACACCTTTAATCCCAGCACTCAGAAGGCAGAGGCAGGCAGATCTCTGTGAGTCAGAGGCCAGCCTTGTCTACATAGCAAGTTTCCAGCCAGCTGAGACTACATAAAAACACCAAGTCTCCGGACAAACAAAAAATAAATGAATGAAAACTTCCAAAATTCAGGGAAGGAATAATCTTTGATTCACAAGGTCACAAAATACCAAGACAAGTCACATTAAACCTCAAGTCTATGCAAAGAGTTTGAAAGGGACAGAAAAGTAATTTTCATACACAGGGAGCTTCCACGAGACTATGAATTTCTGCCTGGTGTTCCTCTGAAGGGGCAGGAAAGCTTTTGTGCCTCTCTGTCTCTCTGTATCTGTCTCTTGCTCTCTTTGTCTCTCTCTGTGTCTCTCTCTCCCTCTGCCCCCCCTCTCTCTTCCACCGCTCCTGTCCCCAGAGGCTGGCCTCCCTCCTTCCCTTCCCCCACTTTTCCCATTCCCTCTCCCCAAATAAAAACCCTCTTTGTGAGAGCACTTGGAGGGAGAGGCAGGTGGATCTCTGAGTTTGAAACCAGCCTGGTCTACAAAGCAAGTTCCAGGACAGCCAAGGTTATACAGAGAAGCCCTGTCTTGAAGGAGAAAAAAAAAAAAAGGAAGAAAGGAAAGAAGGAAGGAATGAAGAAAGACAGAAAGGAAGGAAGAATGGAAAGAAGGAAGGGAGGGAGCAAGAGAGGAAGGAAGAGAAAAAGGAGGAAAGGAAGAAAAAGAAAGAGATAAGAAAAAACCTGTAGTATATAGGCAAGATGTTAAGAGAAAAGGGTCAAGACGAACCATGGCCAGGTGTCATCAACACACAAGGGAAGACGGGAGGGAAGGAACAGAGGACATGCAAGCCATCAAAGACATAGCAGCAACAACCTTCTCCTGAAACATAAAAGGAAAGTCACCCCAGTCCATTTAGTGTTGTGGTTACAGGACCATACACCAAGTAGAGTTTTTTACCTCACTTGGGAGAATGCCAGCAGCCCTGCTGGAGGCTTTTGAGCTATAGCATACAGTAACTGAAGGTAAAGGGCAGCTGGCGTACACAGGAGAGGAAGCGTGGAATGTGGACTCACTGTGTGACTGCATGCCATCCTGACAGTATTAGTCGGGCATCTTCCAGCACAGCCCACGTCCCAATACCACTCGATTGAGCATCAAGTTTCCAACATGTGAATTTGGGGAGCACATGCAAACTCTAGCATTTGCTAATCCAAACAGGGTGGCTGGATAACTCAAAAATCCAGCTATGCTACCTGCAGAGGCTCATTTGAATGTTTAAAAACACACATAGGCTGAAAGCAAAGGACTGGAAGAAAGATGCTCTGTGTAAGTGGAAAAGGCAGGAGGTAGCTGCACTGGCATCAGATGAAATAGAGCACGGAGGTTATTATATAACAATGGAAAGGTCAATTTGTCAGAAGACCTAACAGCTGTAAATATCTATCCGTCCAATGCTGGATTGCCGGAATACATGAAATAAATGTTAACAGCACTGAAATCAGAAATAAATAGCAAGGCAATAATAGTGGGGGACTTAATAACCTAAAGAGGGGTAAAATGATACATCATCTAGACAGAAAATCAATCAGGACACAGCAGATTGGAAAACACAAGACCAATGGCCTAACAGATGCATACAGAGAACCCCATCTCTCTGCCAACAGCAGATATGCACGCTTCTCAAGCACAATGGAGATGCTCCAGGACAGAGCATTGGGCTTCAGAGTCATGGAAGGGTCTTCTCTGCATCCAACCAGAATCAAAGGAAAACGGTAAACTAAACAGTGCTCTTCTGAACAACCAGGATGTCACAGAAGAAGTCCAAAAGCACATGGTACGGATCCGGAGACGCGTGAGAATGGAGACACAAAACGCCCAAGCTGAAACTGAGCTCACCACGGGTACCACGTGACGGAACACAGGTACCACGCGACGGAACACGGGTACCACGCGACGGAAAGACAACCGGCAAGTAAATGGGGAAAAAACAAGCCCAAGTTAGTAGAGCAAAGTAAATAATAAAGATAATTATTGCTATATAGATTTTCAGACAATGAAATAATCAATGAAACTAACAGCTGATTTTTCAAAGGCATGAACAATTGATGAATCTCTAGCCAGACTCTCAGAAAAGGAGGATCTGTAATAAAAAGTTTACCGTCTACATTGCAGGTGCCAAGGAAGAGCAAAGGATTTAAGAAATAGTTATAAATGGCCACGTAGCAATAGGTTCCTGTCTGAAATAAAGACATTCCTAGAAACACAAAACCTGTCGAAACTGAATCATGATGAATTAGAACAAGAGCAAGGACATGGGATCAATAATCAAAACCTGTCAAAGAAACCCAGGGCCTGGGGTTTCACGGAGAGCGTATCAAAAGTTTAAATGAGAATCCATGCGGATCCTTCTTGAGCTTTTCTAAGACACCGAAGAGCAGAGAATATTCCAAAGCCCATTTTACAAGGCCTTCATTCCCTGATACCAAAGCCAGATAAAAAGGACAATAGGAAAAAGAATCTCACAGGCCAATGACCAATGGTACAAGCTAGGCTTAACACCTCACAAGAATGAACTGTGCGCCATGACCAACCACAAGTTACCCCCAACATGGAAGGATGGTCAGCCCTCGAAAGTCCACACACTAGCAGAAGGAAGACTAGGAATCAGGTCAAGTGGGGTTTTTTTGTCGGAACTCTACCTCATTTTATGATACATGCTTAATAAATCATAAGAACTTCATCTCAACAGAGTAAAGACCACACATGACAAGCCCACAGCGTAAATCGCATTCTCTGTGAAAAGCTGAAAGATTTTCCTCAAGACCGGGAACAAAGCTCACCATTTCTGTTCACCGTGATACTGGACACCCTGGCCAGAGCAATTAAGCAAGAAAAAGAAATACAAGAGACTGAAATCAGAAAGGAAAATAAAATCATCTCTTTTTAGATGCCATGCTCATAAAGCTATAATAAGATTTCAAAAACAAAAAACAAATTAAGAAACAAATTAAAATTAAAGTAGAATCAATTTTATTTCTGTTTTACTGGCATGTGCTCATCACCCACAGCAATGGGTTTCGTAAACACATCTTCAACTATATTGTGTATTTTGACCACATCCACCCTCCGTACCCTTTCCTTGCTAATCTTTCTTTTCTCAGACAGCTCCCCATATACTTTCATTCATGCTTAAACATAAATGAATCTGTGTATGCACCTACACACACATACATAAAATTTAGTATCCACATGAGAGAAAACATTATTGTTTTTGTCAGTTTGGCTCATTTTGCTTCATATGATACTGTATTTCTTGACAAATCAAGAAAAGGAAATTTTTATGACTTTATTTTCATTTATGTGAATGTGTGTGTACACATGCATGCACATGTATGCCTTGTATGTCATGCCCAGGAAGGCCAGAAGAGGGCGTTAGACCCCTGGAGCTGATGTTATAGGCAGTTGTGAGCCCCTTGATGTCGGTGCTGGGAGTCAAACTGTAAGAGCAGGAAGAACTCTTACCTACTAAGCTAACTCCAGTCCTTGAAAAGGAAACTCTTAAGACTAACATTTAAACTGGCATCTAAACAATAAAATATTTAGAAGGTAAGAGATAGGCACACTGAAAACCATAAGACAGTGATAAACCCGTGAATGAACGGAAAGGAAACTTGTGTTCACAGATTGGAAAAATACTCTCAGATTTTCTATATTATCAAAAGCAAGATAAATATAAATATAAGATTTATCCTGTAGTATTATCTGTCAAGATTGCTACTGCATTTTCACAAAAAGTGTAAGAAAATTCTAAAATTAAATGAAAAAAGCCCCCACATAGTCAAAGCATCCTTAAGAAAAAAGATGGAAAGTCAGAGGCATCAGATTTCCCGATTTCATACTTTTCTCTAAAGCTGTAGTAATCGAAGCAGTGTGAGGCCAGGTTAAAAACAGACACAGCAAAACAATAGAACAAAATAATCCCACACACAGAGTTAATAAGCATTTGAAAAGGGTGCCAAGAACAGAAGAAAGAGAAAGAATAGTCTATGCAATGAGTGGTATTGGAGAAATGGGTAAATATACACAAAGAAATAACCTATGCCACTCAAAACAAAGACAAAAAACTCTGAAGTAGGTTGAAGATTGAGGTGTAAGACCAGAAACTTACCAAACTTCTCTAATTAAACACAAGGGAAAACTCAATAACATTGGTCTTGGCAATTGATTTTCAATATCACACACACACACACACACACACACACACACACAAAAGACAATAAATGCACAATATCAACCAAAGACTCATGTAAAGATAAAAGACATCTGTGCAGCAAACCAAATTACAAAAGTAAACAGCTGGAGGGAGGAAGCATTAGTAACTTGCCAAGGAAGGGTTAATACCTGCTGTGGTTTGGAGATGAAGCCTAGGCTCCAGTACTGAAGGCTTGGTTCCAGCTGCTTGAGCCAGTCATCCTAGGTGCCTGGGCCCTGGGAACTCTTGCCCCATCCCTGGGCTAATCCACTGAGCACTCCAGACACAGAGGCACTGGTGGACAGTATTGGAAAACAGGAAGTGGAGCCTAGATGATGCAGACCGTTTGGGCACGTACTGGGAAGGTGTCCCCTGCTCTCCAAGGACTCTCTACCCCGTTCTGCTTTGTGGCTACTCTAAGAGGAATGGCTCATTCAACCATTCCTCTGCCTTGATGCCCTGCGTCATCACAGACCCAGAAACAGTAAAGACAGCTGACCACAGACTGAAGCCGTGCACCAAAAATAAGCCCTTTCTCCGTCAAGTAAATTTTCTCAACTATTTACAGGATGACAGAAAAACTGAATAACACAACATCCAAGCATACAGCGAACTCCTAGACAACAGCAAAAGCCACAATGTTTTTAAACATGGGCAAATAAGTAGCAAATAATGTTTTCCAAAAGAGACACATAGATACACATCAAGCTTGGGAGTGCGGGCTCAGACCCCTCAGTCACCAGGAAAGGCAAGTCGCATCCACATCACCCACCTATCAGGAGCTGGGATGGCTACTCTCGGTTGTCAGCTTGCCTACATCTGGAATCAGCTAAAACCCAAATGGCTGGACACATCTGTGAGGGATTTTTTAATTAAGGCACTTGAATTGGGAAGACTCACTTCTAATCTGGATCTTCTGAGGTAGGAAGATCCACCTTTAATCCAGATCTTTTGAGGTGGGACAATCCATCTTTAACCTGGTCCACGCCTTCTCTAGCAGCCTATGTAAAGACGTGGAAGAAGGAAGTTTCTGACCTCTGCCTGCTTGCTCTCACTCTTGCTAGCAAGTCCATGCCTTCATTGGCTCTAGAGCCTACTTTTTCAGGATTAAGTATATTGAAGACAAGCTGAGATATCCAGCCTCACAGACTGAACAACTACTGGATTTTTGGAACTTCTGTTAATAGAGAAGCCACTGTTGAACTAGCTAGGCCACAGCCTGTAAGTCATTCTAATAAATCCCCTTTATATGTATATCTGTGCTTCAATATATAATATATAATCTGCACATTATATATGTTTATGTATTATAATATATTTATATATTGTATGTTATATATGTGTAAACATGCATGTTATTAGAATAAATTTTATTTCTATAAATATATATTATAGGGAGAGCTATAATACATATAATAAAAACATCATATATAATATACATGATATTATATGTAATATATAGAGAGAGATATCCATATGGAGAGATTCAATCTATAAATTCTGGTCCCCTAGAGAACCTTAAATAATATAGTAGTCAAAGTCACAGGGAATACCATCTCATAACCTCACAGAATGACCAGTGTCAAAAGACAGTAAAACAACTGTCAGCAAGGGTGTGGAGAGAAGAGAACTTCTTGCAGTCGGTGAGACTGTAAGTTGGCAGAGAATTTTGGAAAACATGAAACTACCTTTCAAAAATGAAAGAAGCAAAATCGCCCTCTGGTCCACCTACCCCACTGAGGATACACAGCCAGGCATCACGCCTTCAAGGCAGCGCTAGCCACAGCAGCCAAGAAGTGGGGACAGCCTAAGTGTGTGCTTATGGGTGTGTGGATACAAGATAAGGGGGCTGGAGAGATGGTTCAGCCGTTAAGAGCACTGGCTACTCTTGCAGACGATGGAGGTTCGATTCCCAGCATCCACATGGTAGCTCACAACCATCTGTAACTCCAATTCCAGGGGATACAATGCCCTCTTCTCACCTCCACAGGTACCAGGCACACACGTAGCAAACATATAGGTGCAGGCAAAACATTCATACACACAAAAATTAATACATAAATGAAATACTAAAAACAGGCAATCAGATGCGTACGTGCAAAGGAATGCTAGTCGGGCATGAGAAAGAAGTCACTTCCGTCATTAACAACGTGAATGACTTGAGAAGGCTGTGGGCTGAGAGAAAGGTTGAAGAAAGACAAACATGGTGAGAGCCTGTATCTGTACAGATCTAAATGCTTGAGCTTCGAGAAGCAGGAGAATGGTGCCTACCAAGGGCCTGGAGTGGCGGAAAGGGTACATTCATGTCAAAGGTATACATATTCGGTACAAGATAAAGATTTTGGGTGTCATAGTCTCTGAGACCTTCCTGGATGGTAGAGTGGCAAGCCGAGGTAGGCAAGAAGGCAGTTTGGTTCAACACAACTCAGCAGCCAGTGTTGGTTCAAACTTCAGGAGTCTGACCCTGAGGGTTTATTTTAGACATACTTAAGCACAGTACAATTTGGTGGAAACTATTCTCCTGAAAATTAACTCAGTCCCACATGTTCAACAAAGCACACGTAAATCTCCTTGAGGAACAAAGTAAGCTAAACACAGATCAGACGTGATTACATGGACACCCTGTAAGATCCAATAAAGATAAGGTTCTATAGATTGACTGAAAATTAGGATAAGGGTCTGGGGGAGGATCCGGTGCCGGAAAAGTCTCCAGCCACAGAGATATCACAAAGGTCCAGGGTAGAAAGCAGTCCGCTTCAGCCTTCTGGGCGGATAACAGGTCTCGCATTTCTTCCATTGAAGGAACGATCCTCAGTGTTTGGCATTCCAGGCTCCCCTAATGCTTGCGTGAGCACAAAGACCTCTGTGCCCCTACCCTTGGACTCTAATACAGTGTATTCATGGTGAGTGTAGTTAGCCCTGCATTAGACACTTGAAGTCGCTATACTGTAGCAAACAATAGAGTATTACATACTTCAGATTTGCTAAGAGAGTTGATCTTAACTGCCTACACAAGAAATGTAACCATGGTTTTGGGTATATTAATATGACTTTGTTATCATATGTACATCAAATCAATATATCCACTTTAAATATGAGCAAAAGTATCTGTCAGTTATACCTCAACGGAGCTGTAAGAATTGTCAAATTAAATGAACACACCAGTACTGCTGCTGTGGCTGGGTTTGCAAACCGCTATTCTGGTATTTGTTTCTAAAGGATTCTGTCCACTCCTGCCCCCCTTTTTACCTGTCCCGTGGGTGATTTTGTTCCTGTTCCATCTTTCTCGGTTTGTCAACTATAACCTTGTACTGTGGCAGTGATAGAGTCTTGCCTGAACATGCGCTTGACTTCTCACAGCCATGTTCTCCTCCTGGCAGCACAAAGGAACCTACAAGAACACACTTCCTGTGCTGCCCCTACTGCCCCCATGTTGTCTGCCAGCACCAGAATTCTCCTTGTCTTACAAACCCACAATGCATCGTTGGGATTTGGGGCTTTGTTTTTTGGTTTGGTTTTTTGTTCTGTTCTGTTCTTAATACATTTAAACAAGGCATGCATTCTCCTGCATTCCAAGAGTTCATTCCTTTGCATAAATCCAGAATTCTGACTTCTATTAATCTCATATATTTTTCATTTCAAACACTGATATTTTCATCTCTAGAAGTTCAATCTGGATCACTGTGAGTCTTCTGTATCTCCCCTAGCATGCTCAGGCCTTCCTTGGTGAGCACAATGGTACATTTAAATAGATATTTCTAGACTGGGGATGCTGCTCAACAGGTAGAGTGCTTGCCTAACATGCACAGTGTCTTAAGTTCAGTCCCCAGCACCACCACATAGAACCAAGCCTGACCTCACACCTCTGTAATCCCACCACTTAGGAGGTGGAGGTAGGAAGGTCAGGAATTCAAGGTCACCCTCTTCTATATAGCATCAAGACCAGCCTGGGCTACATGAGAAAGACCAGCCTGGGCTACATGAGAAAGACCAGCCTGGGCTACATGAGAAAGACCAGCCTGGGCTACATGAGACTACCTCTCCTAAATGTAGATATAGTCTTTTCATGATCTACTATTTCTTTTTTTGTTTCTGTTTTTCAAAATAGGGTTTCTCTGTGTAGCTCTGTCCTAGAGCTAGCTCTGTAGATCAGACTGGCCTTGAACTCACAGAGATCCACCTCCTTCTGCCCTACAAGTGCTGGGATTAAAGGAATGTACCACCACTACCCGGTTCTGATCTACCGTTTCTATCACCATGTCCCTTCCTTCACCACAATGGCTGATCGGCACTGAGCTGAGGGGCTTTCCCACACTCTGCTGCAGTCTGTGGAAACATCTCCTGTCACTATCCGGGTTCCCCTACGTGGCCCACTCCTATTATCCTGGAAGGATGGACCTGCCGCCACCTGGGGCAGTCACGGGACTTAGCACTTTTGGTTCCTCTCCTGTCTCGCTGTCTTAATGCTGCCAATTCTTACAATGCCCAGATTTCTAATTGTGTTGGAAGTCAAACATTCACTTTCTATTATCCGACTCTTGGCAAAAGTCTCAGTTGACTTTTCCAGAATTTAAGCCTGCTTGAAATACAATGGCAACCTTGCTATCGGGTGCACTAGCTGGGGCAGTGCTGGAGGGAGAATACAGGAGAGCTGGTGAACTGACCAATTCAGCTGCCACCCAGGTCCAGATTCAGGGCTGAGTTGGCCTACCCTAACATCCACCCCATCTATGAACTGCTGGAGCATGTGAAGGGGTCAGTCCTGCAGATCCAATGTCACAGGATCTCCACGACACTGGGCAGCAACAGGATATCCAAGCGGAGTCCCAGTGAGGACCAGTATTGATAGTGTAACAGAAGTCAGAGGCCTCAGACAAGACCAATGACTCATTGCAATGAACATTTGCAAAGAAAAATGTATGGACTAAAAAAAGAAAGAAATACAATGGTGAGCCTATGGGGTGCCTTAAGAAGGGGACTACTGAGTTGTATTTGAGTTTTAGAATGGTCACCCTGGAGAGAGGCCAGTGAAAGATTCTAGGAAAGCATGGGACATATTCCATGACAAAGACCTGGAGAAGTCTGAATGGCCAATCACCAGTGCCTGTGTGTATTCTGTGGCTTTAGGCCAAGGGTGCACTCCAATGGGAGAGACTAAGAACACTGGCTGCACACATGCACCCTTTGTCTGCATGGACAGACAGTCATCTCTGCAGTCCCAAATGTGGTCTGGGGAAAATCTAAGTTATCTGTTCCATTATGTACCAGAAGCAGGGACCATATTATTCAGAATGGTCAGGACAGGCTTCCAGGAAAAGGTACCAACATCCTGGGCTCACCGTGCATTAGATGGGGGGGGGGGGTCTTGGGTGCATGACCTTTAACCTACTCACTCACTGGCTGAATGTATATGATATGGTTATGAAGCTAGCGTAATCCCCCAGAAAGCCCTTGAATTGCCATAACCTTTAATACTGTTGCTGTTCTTTGCACCGTAGGCACATCTGGATCAAGAAGAGGATCAGAGAATGTAGGAAAGTATATGTTCTTTCTCTAAGATCTCTGAGTTTCAAAGAGGACACTAAGACCATGGCCCCTCAGAGTATAGCACCAACCCCACCATGCATAGACAGACACTTCTGAGATCTCCCAAGCCAGCCACCCTGTCAGGGACCAGCCACAGGCCAGAGCACCATATGGGGCATGAAGTGTTCTAAGTTCTACATCCCCATCTGAGGCAAGTCCATTGCCCCTCGCAGGGAATCTGGACCCATTTCCCATAAGCACATGCTGGTATAATTCCTGAACTGTGTCAGTGAAAACACGAAAGCCTACAGAGAAGTTTACTTGTAAATGGGAAAAAATCAACCTGGCATGATATTGGAAGCTGTGCTGGAATCCTTTAGATTCCACAGCTCCTAAACCTGTCCCAAACACACCAGCATCACATCAGGGTGACTGGATGGCATCTGAAAGTTTGAAGATGTGTTAGATGCACAGACATGTCTGCAGGAGATGCCACCAAAGAAAGCAAATCTACCAGCAGCAGATTTAAAAGGCAAAATTCAGGTGCATCCTTTAAACCAGATGACTTAAAACTTGAGAACAAGGGCTAAGGTGGAAATAACAAGGAAATGCAAATGAGATGGGGTAGAACGAGGTAGAAAGAGGCACAAGAATGGGCTGGATGGCTCAGAGGTTAAGAGCACCGACTGTTCTTCCAGAGGTCCTGAGTTCAATTCCCAGCAACTACATGGTGACTCACAACCATCTGTAATGAGATATGGTGCCCCCTTTTGGCCTGCAAGGATACATGCTGGCAGAACATTGCATACATAATAAATAAATAAATAAATAAATAAATAAATAAATAAATAATTTTTTTAAAAAAAAGAAAGAGGCACAGGAAAGTAGCAATAGATATTCTTACATGTTAAAGAATACATAAGAACCTCCCACAGCCATGGGCACCAGAAAGGGCAACTAAATAGGGAAAGCAGACATAGAAAACTTCAAGAGAACCCTTTAAAATATAGTATGGGACGTGGTGAAGAGTCCTCCCTGGCTGTTCTGGCAGAGGAGTGGGGTTTGGTCCCCAGCACCCATGTGGTGGCTCAGAACACCAGTTCCAGGGGATCTGGCGCCCTCTGCTGGCATCCTTGGGCATCAGGTGCACACACAGTGGACTGACAGTGTTTACTCATACACATAAAATAATTTTTTTCTAAAATATGAGTACTTAGGAAATCGTAAGCATTCCTCTTTCAAAATAAAGAGCTCTAACAGGAAGTGCTTTAACGAATGCAGTCATGCAGTTGCAGATGATATAGACTCACATTTAAACCGCATAGATCTTACATTGCCAATATTTGTCAACACCACCTATAAGCTTCACAACAAAAAAGTTTTCCCAGTGCATAAAGATTTTATTTTAAAGATTTGTTTTTATTTTTTTCAAGCTATACATAAGCACATATACCTGAGTGTGGTTTTGCACATGCTTGTCTTCAGAGGTCAGAAGGAGATCCCTGAAGCTGGAGTTACAGATGGTTGTGAGGGGTGCTGGGAACTGAACTTGGGTCCTCTGAAAGAGCAATATGGGGCTTAAAACCCTGAGTCAACTCCCAGATCCCTAAAGCATAGGATTTTAGAAACATCTATTTTATCCAAAAGCAATCACAAGAAATAAAGTTAAAAAGATACCCTTCAACTTTAAAAAAAAAAATTGGAAACAAAGAAATTCATAACAAAGCTGGGCATAGTGGAGCATTCCCTTAATCCCAGCATGCAAGAGGCAGAGTCAAGCAGATCTCTGTGAGTTTGAGGCCAGCCTGGTTTACAGAGTGAGTTCTAGGACAGCCAGGGCTGTTACACAGAGAAACCTCGTCTTGACAAAAATAGAAAAGAAATGCATTTTAAAAAAATTACCCACCTCTTGAATAACTAATGAAAACAAGCCTATTTCATTCCAAAACCTCTGGGCAAAGCAAAACGCATTCACAGAGAGACTACATAAAACAAACCTTGCACAAGTAGGGACATGAGAATCGCCATGAAAAGCAAGTTACAAGTGACACGAAGTGTCACGAACAAACCTGAGTCCTGTGGAAAAGAAACTCATGTGCCCACATACTAAGTCTATTTGCAAGTTTGTTTTATTTATTTATTTACTTACTTACTTATTGTATCTGCCAAGTTATAAAGGTTGCAGCCTGTATGATACAGGTTGTAATTGGCCTGTAAAGGGCCAATAACCCACTGCCGCTCGTGCACTGAGGACCCGGACATTTCTGTGTCAACCTAACAAACCATCATAACTCTATAGTAACATTATACCAAAAAGTCACTACACCAAACTTACAGTAATATAGATGCAAGAAATACTTAAAAAAAAATACTCGCAAATACACCTAACCCATGAAAATACATCCTGTCTGAAGTAGCCCTCCGTTGATTGACTGGGCAGGCTGCATCAGGTGGGCAATGGACCCTGCGGGGCAGCACTTACTGCAAACCAAGTAAGAGAGAAGCCACAAAAGGTTATCAATAAATGAAAATGTCATACATAAAATGAAGCAACCTTATCAATAAAAATTATAAAATAAACTGGGCAGTGGTAGCACATGCCTTTAATCCCAGCACTCAGGAGGCAGAGGCAGGTAGATCTCTGTGAGTTCGAGGCCAGCCTGGTCTACAGAGTGAGTTCTAGGACAGCCAGGAATGCATAGAGGAACCTTGTTTCAAAAAACCATAAAGCAAAAAAAGAATAATTATAAAATAAAAGAAACTGGCCAATCTCATTCATAGTGATAGGAAGCTAAAGTCATTTTAATCAAAGCGTGAACCAAAATGGGATGTCCCTTAACTGTTTTAGACTGTCAAATGTAGTGTGCCAAGAATACATAATTTTTTATGTACAAAAAGAATACAGATAATGAAAGATATTTTGATTTTTCCAAAATATTTGCAAAACTCAGGACATTCTAATTGACACTGTATTTTTGAAGCAATAGAATTCTCTCTGCATCGATCGCACGGATTAGAAATGGGCTGAGGAGACGGTGTGCCATCTGAGGGTTCTGTAAACCACACAGACTCCAACAAGGAACAGCGGAGGCGCCCCAGCTTTAGCTTCGTGTTTGGGTCATGTCAGACATTCCCACTTCCCTAGATCTATGCAGCTATACCCTGTTCCTCTGCCTGACACGCCACGCTGTGTGACCCAACAACACTCACCTCTTCTGACTTCTTCCCCTTCCCGGTTAATTCACATTGGATAAACCTCCTCTGGAGAGGGAGGACAGAAAAGAATGAAAGCAAGGGGCAAGATGGAAGGCGGACAGGAAGGCTGGGAGAGCGGAGGATGAACTAGGATTAGGTGCAGCCCTGCAGGAGCTTGTGCCAAGGTCTCAGAGCAGCTACAAGGAGCCCATTCATTCTTCTGGCCCCCTCCTTCCCACTACCACGACCCAACCCTGCCCAACTCTCATCTCTCCCAGAATCTAACCCCCTGGCGGCATCTTCCTATTTCAGACTTAGACATCAAGGATGTCATAGCCCTAGAAACCAACACTCGGGTCAACCCATTCCGTAGACAAAGCTCCATAGATCCTATACTCCAGGAAACTATGTTTGGCACTCGGAGGTCAGGCCTGATGAGAGACTGGCCAAGCAAGGCTCCCGACAACTACGATCGCAAGCTGAAGAGCCTCATGGAGAAGGGCACAGAGCCCAAGATCGAGACAGCTAAGATGCTGAAGCCAGAGGAGGTGCTGAGCTGCCGGTGAGCGCCACTGGGGTGCATGGGCAGGCTGAGAAGAGCAGCGTGTGAATGCATGTATGCTTGACCATGGCGAGGGCAGGCCTAGGACATCAGGCGATAGACACCCACTGAGACATGGAGGGGGCGGGCCTAAGTCAGCAGTGTGTGAACGCATTTTTTTTTAATTTATTTATTTATTAAGGCTTTCTGCCTTCTCCCCGCCACCTCCTCCCATTTCCCTCCCCCTCCCCCATCAAGTCCCTCTCCCTCATCAGCTTGGAGAGTAATCAGGGTTCCCTGACCTGTGGGAAGTCCAAGGACCGCCCACCTCCATCCAGGTTTAGTAAGTTGAGCATCCAAACTGCCTAGGCTCCCCCAAAGCCAGTGTGTGCAGTAGGATCAAAAACCCATTGCCATTGTTCTTGAGTTCTCAGTAGTCCTCATTGTCCGCTATGTTCAGCAAGTCCGGTTTTATCCCATGCTTCTTCAGACCCAGGCCAGCTTGCCTTGGTGAATTCCCGATAGAACATCCCCATTGTCTCAGTATATGGGTGTACCCCTCGCGGTCCTGAGTTCCTGCTCAACTCGGAGGGAACCAGCTCGTCCCTACCTGACTCTAGCTGCCAAAGGATTGCCACAAGACTAAAACCCTGAGTCCCTTCACTCTGCTGAATCTGAGTGACAGTATCTGTACTGGTTGCTCTTCTGCTGCTCTGGTAAATGCCACCACCAAGGCAACCTATGTGAGAAGGAGGTTATTTGGGTTTATGGTTCCAGAGGGATGAGAGTCTGTCATGACAGGAAGGCCCATCGGCAAGTAGTAGCAGCAGGCCTGGTGTCAGGAATAAGAAGTCGAGAGCTCATACCTTCAAACGCGAGCAAGAAGCAGGGTACACACTAGATGTCGGGTGAGGCTTTAAGGTCTCAGAGCCCGCCCCCAATGACACACTTCCTCCACTGAGGCCCCTCCCTCATAAACCTCTCCAAACAGTGCCATCCACTGGAAGGCCTACAGGGGACATTTCTCATAGTGTCACTGTCTCCAGGGACTTTCTGCTATGTTAGGGATTTAGAGTCCCAAGATGGCCACAGACTGTTTGGTTTCTGTATTCCCCCTTCCTTCTCCACTGCTGGAATAGGACCCGGGGCCTTTCACGAGCTAGGCAAAGCTCTCCCACACAGCCTCACCTCTCTCTTGCTTGCTCTCCATCCATACCGTATCACCAGGTCTGTCCTCCACAAACACCCACGGCCGGTGTCATCCTTAACTGGCATAACAGGCAAAGTTAAAAAAACTTTAGCTGAGGAGGAATTGAGACAACAGGATAACAGGGCCACCCTCGACAAGCTGGCAGCAATGGAACCATCTTGGGTGAAAGACCAGCCACACGGCTCAGGTGTGTGCTGCCCGTTGCTCCTGGAGACTAAGAGATGGAGCAGGGATGGAGTCAGTGAGAGGCAACACCTGAGACCGCCCTCCTTGCAGGGACAAGTCATGATGTGGCTCTAATTGGCCCTAGCTCCACAGTGGGAGTTCTTTCCCGCAGAGGTCAGGAGCACTGGGGCAGGTGACATCTATAAAGTCATTGGGGAGACATCTAACACAAGGGTGAGATGGTGCAGTGGGGTCTTAAGGACGTCACACGCCAGCCCACCCATACCTCCCCGGCAGGCTGCCCTGGGGTCCAGGGAACTGAGGCCACAAGCAAAGGCAGTCCAGGGACAGAACCCAAGCACAGGCAAAGCAGAAAGCCTGTTAATGGCAAGACAATGCCTCTCTGTCACCCATAACCAGCCAGCAGGTGGCTGGTAGCATCCCCCTTCTACTAAAACTGGTACCAAGAAGTCAGCAGATTAGCACACACCATTATCCCAGCACTCAGGAGTTGAGGCAGGAGGATTGTGTGTTTGAGGCTGCCTGAGCTACATAATGAGATCCTGTCTCGACATAGATAGATAGATAAATGATTAAATATGAAGTTGGCCCTGAGGTCAAGGTTGACAGTGGAACCAGGAGCTCTATCTGGATCCCACAACACAGATGGGATCAATTTCACTTCTCAGCAGAAGTTAGGATTACGAGGCTTTAGAACGCATTTTAAATCAATGGTCTTGTTTAACTGCGTGCGTATCAGAGGAAGGCATGCATGCCTGTTCATGCAGCTCTGTGTACGCATGCTCGAGGCCCCCAGCCTTGACTGAGATCCCCTGCCTGCAGCAGTGATCATACCACATCCCACCCAAACTAACACGCACCCACACCCCACGTTAGCCATGGACTTTCTTCCTGGTGCCATTTTAATTGTGTCTTCCAAACGGGGTGGCCCATTCTTTACCTGACTGTCACTCTGTTGATGAACGAACGACCTCATTCCCCAAATAAACACCTGTCTTTCCACGGCAGAGCTTCCTTGACTTCCATGGACCACATGCTGAGTGTAGTGCTTGAACCAATGAACATTAGCCTGTTTTCTCTGGAGATAACCAGGGTGATGCCTGGCAGGTTGAGTCCCAAGAGTTACAGTACCACGAGCTCCTGCCACCTCTGCCACCTGCGGGCTGCCCTTCTATCAGGGACACACACAGGGAGCCAGGCCAAGGTCTCTTGCTGCCCAAAGTCAACCCGTACCCCCACCCTTTCTTGAGACAGGGTCTCACCATGTTACTCTTTCTGTCCCAAAACTCACTCTGTAGACCAGGCTGGCCTCAAGCTCAGAGATCCACCAGCCTCTGCCTCCTGAGTGCTGGGATTAAAGGTGTACGCCACTACACCCAGCCCCAAGCCAACCCATTTCTAGTGAAAGTCGGGTCCCACGGCTCCTTGTCACCTCTTCCTACCTTCTCTTGAAGGTACCTGCGTTTGTCCAAGAACAACATCAAGACCTTGATCAAGCTGTGCAAAGACGCAGGGATGGACGTGGACATCCACCCACACATGGTGGAGTCCGAGATAGACTCCAAGAAGATATTCGACCATCGCTTGAGCACGGCGCTCTAACCGCACTGCCCACCACCGGAGCCTCACCCCATCAGCCCCGCCACCGACTAGCTTCTCTCTAAACCGCACCAGGCCAACAAGTCAAGAGCATCATCACTAGCTGGTGTCAACTTTGTCCTCGGCTCCACCTTGCAGCAGACAAGGAGTAATGGGAAGAGAGCCCCCTAGAGAAAGCTTGCTGGGTGCAGTGGCATTTGCCCTTATTCCTTCACAGGCGGAGGCAGGGGGATCAAGAGTTAAAGCTCCAGGCCAGCTTGGAGCTGCATGAGGCACTATCTAAAACACCATAATGGGGAGAGGGGGAGTACAAAGGTTTTTTGTTGTTTTTTTTTTTTAACTGCTTCTTAGGAGAAAATGCTTCTTGAGCAAGGAAACAGGGCCTCAAGTCCCTAGAGAACTTGGGAGAGGAGAAAAAGCTGAACAGCTGCCTGGCGTACAAGCCACTGCCCTATGAAGGGCACAGCTGTGTGGGGAACTGGCCCTCGTGTAAGCCCGAGGCTGGTGGCTGAAGTCCTCTCTTGTAAGGACTGACTTCATGGTCACACCAATTGTATTTGTTAGTCGTCCTTTCCCCACCAGCTGTACTACAAAGCTTGCTGGATTCCTCTTGCAATCTACTAAGACCCCAGGACCCACTGATGGAACCAGATCAGCTTGTCCTAAAGCTCTGTCCCACATGCCCTGGGACCTGTGTGCAACACAAAGTCCCCAGGGGGAAAGCTAGTGAATCCTCACTCTCGGGGAAGTGTAGAGGGTAGGTAATCCCAAGAGGATGTTTGGGATCCCTTATGCCACCCCTGGGGCTTTTAGTCCCATGAGCTGGTGGGCAGCTCTGGGTACAAAATGGAGTCAGATCCCTGGATAGGAGATCTTAAAGAGCTACAGAGAAAAGGCTTCCTGGTTGCGGAAGCTACTTTTGTTTCTTTCTTTCTTTCTTTCTTTCTTTCTTTCTTTCTTTCTTTCTTTTTGGGGGGGGGGCATTGTTTGGTTTTCGAGACAGGGTTCTTTGTGCAGCAGTCCTGGCTTTGTAGACCAGGCTGTCCTTAGCTAACAGAGATCCGCGTAGTAGACCAGGCTGTCCTTAGCTAACAGAGATCCGCGTACCTCTGTCTCTTGAGTGCTGGGATTAAAGACATGAGCCACCACCACCTGGCTGGAAGCTACTTTTATTGAGAAACAAGAATGTCCAGATCTGTATGAGAGAGGGAAGGGCAGGCAGAGAGAACAGAGCAGGCAAAAGCTCAGAGGCCAGGATAATATGGAAGGCAGTTAAGTCTGGGTAGAGATGACACGAACAGCAAGAACAGAGCAAAGAAATACTAGCCTTGTTCTGCAACCGTCCGGTGTGCACCAGCTGTGTGCTGATCTGGTAGAAGGCTGAGGACATGATGTGAGTGGGAGCAGACATGCTCTTACCTCTGTAAAATTTGAACTCGGTGGGAGGGAAGACTTGGGATGCTCATCACCAGAAATCCAGGAGTGCTACACTCCCAGGAACTACAGAGACAGCCTAGCATCTGCAGTGACAAGGGCCAGGCTCTCATATCTGAAGATGTGGAAAGGAACATCTGGAAGTTAGCTGAGACATTATATCGGTGAGCTATGGCTGTGTAACAAATCACCCCTAAACACAGTTTAGAGCTCTCACTTTCCACAAGCCTACAGGCCCGCTAAGCAGTGGTGCTGCCAGTGGCCTTAGCAGACCTAGGCTGTCTGCCTGTGTCATGCTCAATTAGTGGGTCAGCTAGGGCTGGCTGGTGTTGGGCAGTCCTGTCCAGGATGGCTATTCTCTGCCCTGACAGACAAGCCTGGGCTTGTGTTGCTGGAGTGTCTGTGTTCTAATAGGTGGCAAGGCCCTGAGGACGTGGGTCAGGATTAGGACTTAATTACGTTGCATTCCAGCTCGTGCTGGCAAGTGCCAAGGTTAGCTCAGATGCACAGGTTGAGACTAGCCCGGATCCATCAAAGGAAAGAATCATAAAGTAGCGTTTGCAAAGGACCTGCCTGGGTCAGTGTCAGAAACCAGCCATTGCTGTGATTAACCAGGAAAAATTAAACCAGGGTAATAGTGTTGGAGCAAATGAGGCAAGGCTGGAATAATCTGTCACTTGACTGGGCAGGAGCATAAGGGATAGATCTCCGGATACACTGTGTCACCCTTGAGCATGAGCATAAGGGATAGATCTCCGGATACACTGTTGTCACCCTGGTTCACAGATTTCCTGAGGGAGAGAAAGAGAAGGCCAGAGCTGGAGTTGCTTGGAGTCACCCTCAGCCCCTACAGCGTGACTTCCATGCTCAGCAAGGAACCAAACAGGAAATGTGGGGAGGGCAGGGCACAGCAGGCAGGGGCACTGACCAGCCCTGCTCACAGACTTCCTGTTGCAGAGCTCTGAGTGCTGGCGGCCCAAAATCAAGGCACCGATGTGGCTATGCTTCTCCGTGTTTCTCTCAGGTCTTAACCATTAGGGCTCACAGAATTATCCCATCTCAACCTGCCAATCTTAGGAAGGCCCTGTTTTCAAACAAGGAGGTGTTTCAGGATTCCAGCAGATCTTTCAGGGAGCTGCAGGCAGAAGTCCCTCAAGATCCCCCCAAAATCCTGGCAGAGTTCTCACTGGAGCCCACGCCCCACCATCCTCTCTGACCTGACCCTCTCAGGCACACTGTCTCTCCCAAGCTGGTAGCCCCATGTGGCAGAATCACCCCACTGTTCCTCACTCTGTGTGCCCACCCTGAACCAGGTCTCAGGAGGATTCTTCAAGCCCCCAGGTCCCTCCCTGT
Organism: Microtus ochrogaster; assembly: GCF_000317375.1. NCBI lineage: Eukaryota > Metazoa > Chordata > Mammalia > Rodentia > Cricetidae > Microtus > Microtus ochrogaster. The sequence continues at coordinate 3,735,516 of NW_004949113.1, forward strand.
TCCTGGACTTGAGAATCTCCATGAAGTTTTCACTAGTATGACAGTGGGAGGCTGAGTCCAACTCCTGCTGCGATGAGCCACATCCCCAGGGGACTCTGTGCCTCTGCATCCTCTTCAGGGCAATGGGGAGCCATCTCCCAGACCCAGACACACCTAGATAGCAAAGCAGCCATTCCCTTGGGGCTCAGCTCAGAATGGTTCCACCTACAACTAAGGAGTCTCCGTGGGTGCTCTGTGAGGCCAGCGGCTTTCCAGGAAGGAACCCACAGCACAAATTAGTTTCCTGATAACCTGGCCTAAGAGCCCACAGTAAGTCCAAGCTCACAGTACAGTCAGCACAGAAAAAGGGATATGCCCCAGCCAGGCCCAGGCTGGGCTCAGACAACATCACCCACAGTGCACCAGGTTTTCTGAGGCCTCATAAACTCTGGAATTTCCTGCAGCCGGTACAGTTACGCCACTCTCCCCAGAAGCAGACACACACATCAGAAACAGATTCGCTCTATCATGTCCATGGTGACACGGCACACCAGAAGCCAGACTGACCTTCCCAGCAGATCGGGCAGCCGCTTCAATATCCATATGGAAAATGCATCGACCCTCGGCCTCATCATAAGCAATATTCAATTCCAGATGGGTGCAGGTGGCGGCTGCTTTGAAAACAAACTTACCAAGCCCTCCCTGACCTTGGAGAATGGGGGAGAAAACCTCAGGACACAAAAAGTCCCATAACTGAATGAAGTATTAAAATGAAAAACTCTACTCGAGGACATCAGTGTGACTGCTCCAAGTGGGAGATGAGTGTCTGACACACTGACAGTCTCCAAGTCTCCAGATGATCCGACTCCATGTATACATCAAGAACAGGATCGCCAAACCGGAAACCGTCAAAAGTTTAGCTAGCATGTAGGCATTTCACAAGACGGTAGTTAAGTGGCTAATAAACTCCCCCAAATTCTCCCTGTCATATATGAATGATATGGCACAAATACACAATATCTGCAGATGAAATGCCATTGCACAGCTAACAGGATGACCACAGATGACAGTGACAATTGCCAGAGGGCTGTATGGAGCAACCAGAACTCTCATGCAAAGCCTTGAATACTCTCAGCTGCACGGAACGACCCCATGGTCCAGCGTTTCCTATTGGTGCACATCAGCACACATACCCACGTGGGCACAAGAAGCATGCTAGCTGTTCGTAGCAGCCTTGTTTGGTATAACCAAAGGCTGGAATCAGGTCTGGGACCCATCGCCACAAGACCTGGGGTCCATTCACACAATCTCTACCATAGGGAAACCAGAACCCATGTAAAAACTGACCAGGTCAAACGTATCAACAGCATCATGTCGAAGTATCAGAACTCAAGGGACTGTACCTTGATTCCCATTAACACAGCCTTCAGCCAGCAACTTAGTGTTAGAAGCCAGGGCGGAGTTGTCCTGTGGGATGCAGGATGGGAGACTATGACCTCTCGATGGGATGTTACAGGGGAGTTTCCGCCTTCTGTACAAGTGTGCCAAGCTTTAAAGTGCACTTGGGTAGGAGGGATGGCTCAGTGAGTAAAGTGCTTGCCATGCTTACACGAGGACCTGAGTTCAAATCCCCAGCACCCTGTGGAACCTAGATGCAGCAACACATCTGTCATCCCAGGACTCCTGACCTGAAGACTGAAAAATCCCCAGAAGCCCTCAGACTGGTTAGCCTGGTGTGACCAATAACAGATACCCTGTTCAAACAGCATGGAAGATGAAAACCCAGGTTTTCCTCCGACCTCCACACTCATGCTGGGCCGTGCCCTACCACGCTGACATGAACACACACACACACCATAGTTAAGCCAGGGATGGAGGTGAACATCTGCCATCCCAGCAGTCAGGTGACCAAAGCAGGAGAATTGTGAGTCTAAGGCAGTCTGGGCTATACAGCTAGGCCCTGCCTCAAACACACGAGAGAAAAGTGTATGTAAAATATTTATGTTCAGTCTTCTGATAACAAAGTTCTGCTTTCACCTCTAGAAAAAAAGGCCTCTATGGAGGACCCAAGCACAGACTCCTAACAATAGTGGATAAGTAGCTTGAACTGGCCATCGCCTGTGATCAGACTGGTGCCTGGCCCAGCTGTTATCAGAGAGGCATCATCCAGCAACTGATGGAGGCAGATGCAGAGACCCATAGCTAAACATTAGCCGAAGTTTGGGAATCCTGCAGAGGAGGAGGAGAAAGGAGTGTGGAGCCAAAGGGGTCAAGGACACCACAGGAATCAACTAACTCACAGAATCAACTATCCTAGGCTCATAGGGTTCACAGAGACTGAACTGACAACCAGGGAGCCTCCATGGGACTGACCTAGGCACTCTGCGTATATGTTACAGTTGTGTAGTTTGGTCCTCTTATGGGAACAGGGGCTGTCTCTGACTCTTTAACTGGCTTTTAGGACCCTACTTCCCATACTGGGTCTCCTTGTCCAGCCTTGATATATGGGGATGTGCTTAGTCTTACTGCAACTTGATTTGCCATGTTTTATTGATACTCGCAGGAGACGTACGTACCCTTTCCTGGGCTGGAGAGAGAAGAGGAGGGAATTTAAGGGGAAAGGGAGGGAATGGGGAGAAGCTGCAGGTGGGATGTAAAATAAATAGATGAATGAATAAAAATGAAAAGAGAGGAAGGGAGGGAGGGAGGAAGGAAGGAAGGAAAGAAGGAAGGAAGGAAAAAGGGAGAGAGAGAAGAAAAGGAAGAAAGAAGGGAGGAAGGAAGAAAAAAGAAAGAAGAGAAAAAGAAGAAAGAAAGGAAGAAGAAAGAGAAAGAAAGAAGAAAGGAGGAAAAGGAGATAAAGAAGAGAAAAACAAAAGCCTGAAGGCAGTCTCCCTACCCGCCTTCTTTCCTTCCCAAGAATTTTCTCTCTAGAGGCCACCAGGTGGCGCTCAATCCCAGCGCAAGATGCTCTTCTGGAGGCACCCTTAGGCATCCGCTCAGTTGCTGGCAGAGCCACAGGACTCATGCAAAGATGACCGGACATTCTAGCCTGAGCTCAGAGTGGCACACACGCAACTATTCACTACCCAGCTAAGGCCCCATGGGTATATTACTTCCCTGAGGCTGTGATTCTTCCCCCAAAGTAGGATTTTAAAGAAACGTATTTTAAAACAAGGTGGTATGCATGTATGTCAACTAGACAGAATTTAAGGGGACAATGAGACTACAGGAGGATACTAGAGTTACTGTCACCAAAGGAGGGACCCTCAATGCCTTGTGGCAGCAGAGCACACATTCTAAGATAGAGCCCACCCTCTGGGAAAAGCAGATGACCCCAGCCTGAGTGTAAAACCCAAAAGTCTATTCAGATTTATTCACAGATACTCACCCCAGTACACATGGGATCTGCAGGGTCCTAGAGAGCACCCATACCTGGCATCATATGGATGACTAAATGTGGTGGATTACAGGAGATGTGAAATATGAAATGTGACATGCTAGTCACTCCCCATACACACACGCGCACACACACACACGCGCGCGCACACACACGCATGCACACACACTGCTTACAATAAATTACATGCATGGATGCCTTAGAATGGCCAGAATGAAGAGGGGAGTGGGGGAGGAAGGAAGGAGGGAGGGAATGAGAAAGGGAGGACAGGTGAGTGAGTTCCAGTCCAGGGCTGCTGTGAGCAGAATTCTGAGGATGCCCCTCTAGGAGGGCACGGATCACCCAGGAGATGATTGTGTTTCTGCTGTGCCGTGAGGGACTCACAGTTTCTAAACATCTGCTGTGTCAGGCAGGGTTCATAGACTGCGATGCAGTGTAATGGACACAACAGATCAAAACCAAACTCCACCGCCCTGGGCTGACGCATTAGCAGCTCTGAGCATTCTGCCACTCTTCAGGGCAAGGAAAGTGGGGGGCACCCTTGTCTAAATCAATGATGGGGCAACTGGTTTCATAATCGGTCTTACTGGACAGTGGGACATCCGTGTGACCTGGATATAATACTCCTCACATCCTTGAGGCCAAGGCTCATCAGGAGCCCCATCTGGCACTAGTCCCAAGGGACTACCAAATCCTTCCAGTCTCCATCCAGAACTGTCTGGAGAATTGCTCCAAGATTCCCCATGGCTGTGACATTGCCTCCTGGGGAGGCCACTCTTCCCAGCAACAAAGACAGCACCTTCCAGCCACCCTGCTACTAGTCCCTCTCCATGATTCTGCCTGCCCCTCAGCCAGAGTATGCCTCAAGGAGCCCACCTTCTGGACTCTGGGCCTCTTGTGTGTGCATGCTTTCCGTTCCCTGCCTGGGACAGCAACTTTCTGTGGCTATGGTTAAGCCAGCATGAAGCTGCTGTCCTGGGGGAGGTGGGAGAGAGATTCAGAGACCTGAGCACCATGAATTCGCAGCTTTTAAATTCTTTTCCAAGGCTGTGAACAAAACACAAATTAAAATGGCAACAGATATTCCTGATATCGGTCACACTTCTGGACGGTTAATTTATCCAGCATACTGATGCTACCGAAAGACGATGTTCCCGGTGCCAGTGGCTTTGATGGGTGTTGTGACTGCAAATGATCTGAAGAAAATGGTGGCAGTGGCATACCTGACTTTGGCAAAAGAGGAAAGTCTGGGGCTCCGAAGAAGGCTCAGTGGGCGAGAGCCATGGCTGAGGCAAGCATGAGAAGCAGAGTTTGAATTCCCGGCACCCATGTTAAAAAGCCAAGCATAGGGTGCCTGCAGCCCCAAAGATGACAGGCAGAGACAGGTGGAGCCTGTGAGCTGGCTGGCTGCTCAACCTACTTGAAATGGGGAGCTCAGGTTCAGCAAGAATCCCGTTCTTGAGAGAGTGAAAGAGAGAGCAAGAGAGGAAGGCATTCCACATCTTCCTTTGGTTCTGAATGAGCACATACATGCTCGGGGTGTATGTATGTGTATATGAATATGTGTGTAAATGCGTGTGTAAATATACATGTGCATATGTGTGTATGTCTGTAATGTTTGTGTGAATGTGTGTGTATATACGTATGCGCATATATGCCTATTGTGCATTTGTGTGTATGTTTGCAGGTGTGTGAATTTATGTATATGTGTGTATGCCTGTAGGTAAATGTATAAATGTGTGTGCATGCATGTAGATATGTGTGTATGTGTATGTGTGCATGTATGTGTGTGTACATTATGTGTATTGTATATGTGATGTGAGTATAAGTGCATGGATGTGCATGTGTGTAAGTATATGTGTATGTATGTGCATATATGTGTGTATATGTGTGTATGTATATATGTATTTATGTTAGATGTCAAGTAATTTCCAGAATCAACACAGGTTTCAGGGAGAGTTTCTGGAGCCTCCACTGTTGGCTCCAGAAGGGCCACATGCTGGAAGAAGGGAAACCCCCACAGAGCACTGAGGAGCTCCTCAGCTGTCTGAGGCTAGGTGTCACAGCCCTTGAGCAATGAGAAGCCCTTAGCCTTCCACAGTGTGCCTGAGCACTGGAGCAGTCTCAGAAGCAGTTAAATGGGAGCTCCAACTCTGTCAGTTTCGAAGTTCATTAGTTGTCCCAGAGTGACCACTGTCCACTGTGTGGGAGCATCTTCATCCACCATGCCCAGGTCTCAAGGCTGGCTGGGGCTGGTTCGGGATAACTCTCCACACGGTCCCCTTTACTGCATAAACTTCAAAATAAAAGCCTTCCTCAGGCTAAGCAGTCCATGAGGAGCAGGTTAAAAAAAAAAAAGAGTCCCTAAAGCTCACCTCAGAAGTCACCACCACCACCACCATGTCTGTGATGTCCTGTTTGTCACACAGCTCAGGTCTAGTCAACAAGAAAGGATATAACATCATGCTGTTTGCAGATCCGGAGTTGTAGGCACCTATCAGGAGCCACCAGCTGTTAGAGTGGCACTGTAGGAAAAGGGACAAGGAGGTGAGGAGCTACACAGCAGAAGTTGGGACCACACCTTTGGACTCCTGGCGAGAGCAAGGTGATGTCAAGAATGCTGTTCAGGGAGGAAACACAGGCTAGCAGCTACCCCGAGGAGCCCTGAGGCCCCGGAAGGCAGTGCTATATGACTTAGAACTCTAGGGAGAGAGAGGATGTACCGTAGAAGGGCAGATGGTGCTGGGCTCTTCTGAGAAGTTTGATGTGGCTGGATAGTGGAAATTAACAGCCTTTGAAATGTCCCAAGGTGATGCTCCCTGCCCCTGCCCCTGCCCCCCTTTGCTCCCAATGATAGAACTCAAGGTGAGTGGACTTGGTTTCTGGGCTTAGAGCTCCCACTTCACCAGCCCACTAACTCCCAAGATGGCTCGTCCACACAGCTAAGAGTGAAAGACGGGGAAGTGAGTTTATGTTTGCCTGACATTAGGCCCTTTCTGGGACTGGTGACAGCCAGTCAGCCTACAAGTGAAGAATTCCCAGGGCTTGGGCTGCTGGGCGCTTATTGCTCTGGGCAGGCTGAGCTTCCTCGCCTAAGGCATCTGCCTCCCCCAGGATGCATTAGGCAGACTCCACTGGTCAGGCTTCAAGTCCTGCAGGAGAAACAGGCTCAGGGGGCTCCATCCCAATGGAGAGGCCATAGTGACTGGTTAGAGAAAAAAAGGGGGGGCTACAGGATCTTCCTCCTTCCTCACAGTGCAAAGGAAGGCCTGAGGGAGGAGGCCTGGGGGAGTAGTGGAGAAGTTGGGGAGATAAAACCAAGACGAGGCAGAATGCTTCAGGGCTGCAGACCTCTGGTGTGTCCCTCTGGCAGGGAGAGGAACCAGGGTCCATTCTCTACAGTGTCCTTGGAATCCAGGTTGCTTCTCTGGACCCAAGTAAAAAAGGAGAGGCCACAGTGGCCACCAACCTGTAGGTTCACAGTAAACGGACTCAGGCATCAGAAGTAGACTCCCCTAAAGTCAGACGCCACTTGGGAGAGACAGCTTTATCCCAGATCCACAGAAACTTCCAGAAAAGAAAACCTCTGCTCAGTCAGCTCGTGTCCTTGATAGAGAGACGGACTGTAACATAGCTCTGCTGGGGTCCACCTGTCAATGTGCTTTTTATCACCCTCAACACCCTCTGGGCCTCCTGAGACTCTGAGAAAGAAGTGAGTTCAGTCACTGAGAGAAACTGAGTCCCAGGGAAACTGAAGAACCAGGGGCAAATTAGCAACTTTCACAGGAACCCTAGGTTCTCTCCTTGAACTGCCCTTTTCTCCCGCTGCCGCCTCCAATGGAGCCTTTCCTGAATGGCAGGTGCTCAGTACCCCCTCAGCCCCCAGATACTCGGAAAGACAAAGTCATAAATTTGGGGCTTTGGGGGTTAGCCAAGAGTGAGTCCTATATAAGTGGGTGATTGTGAAGTATGAAGGAAACAATGGGGGGGGACTACTTCAGAAAGGCAGCAGGGAGGGCTGCCTGTTGGGGACCTTTAACCCACGCTCAGGAATAGCAGAAATGAGCTCTGGGATCGATTAATAATGTCTGCTGTGGCTACTGAATTTGGAAATGGGTGGGTACTCCAAATACTTGTTTGCTTCTTTCATTTTTAATGCCTTCTCTAGAATGCTTGCTTTGCAAAGAACTAGAGACAACGCTGCTTCTCAGTCTCTCATGATAGAGAGAAGAACACTGGAAGGACCATGAGCCAAGGCAACTCACTAACCTCATTAGTAGAAAAAAAATCAAGGAAGTGAAGTAGAACCATTGTGGGAGACACTTCTTCCCACCAGGAAGGTGTTAGCCTTGAAAAGCCTGTGTTGAAAAGATGGCAGTGTTGACTTAGCACATAGACTACAGCCGTGACGGGAAGGACAGCTGACCCTGTGCAGATGCACACATCCGCCTAGATTTGTTCCCCCTCCAGCTTTCAGGGTGCCAGCCCCACTTCAGGCCGCCGAGTAGAAATGACCCCCTCCCATCAGCTTTGCTCATAACCCCATCGGGAGTCCCACCAGTGTGGCCCCTGGCTTTCTTGTGTGTGGCCACATGCAAGCGGCCTGCTCCAAGTCCACTGGATGTGACCAGCTGCCTTGAGGAACAGGGCTAAAGCAACCTGCCCCTATATCTCCCCCCCCCCCCCACCCCCCGCCACAATTGTAGCCATTCCTTTCCATGACTCTTGATTGTGCTTACCCCAAGGACTGTGTCTCACGCATTCACCACCAAATACCCAGGACTCGCAGAGAGTGGATTGGTTTTCAGTTTCCTGTTGAATGGTAGAAAACTGAAAAGTTTAAGACCTCACCTCACACACACCACTGGCTCTGGGTTCTAGGATGGCTAGCAGGTGAGGACAGCATGAAAGCCATTCCCCTCAAACCCTACTTCTAAAGCCTTGGCGCTGGGAGAACTCCAGGAGCAGGTGAGCCCACACCCTTCAGCTTCTAGTCTCGTCACTTTATATTGTTTGAAGAGACCCATCCTTCTTACCGAATTGCTCTGTTGGTCCTGTGTCGTGTACTAGCTTCAGACAGGACCTGTGTTCCCGGAGAGCTGGGAGATTAGCTGAGCAGTCAAAGAGATGTGTCGAATACTCACAGATGAGCACAAAAACTTTGAGACACATTCAGTGAAGACGGTGAAGCTCCGGGACTCAAGACAGGATGGTTTGGGGCAAGTGGAGAAAGGGCTCTCAGAGAAAGAAGCTTTACATGGAAGAAAAGGAATAACTTAGGATCAGTCTGATACCAGTAGGAGTCTTGCTGAGTGGGGTCCCTTGGAGGAACTGGAAAGAAAACAAAGTGAAGCCAGCTCATGGTAGGCTTTGGTTCTTAGACTGAATGGCTTCAAGTTGGGCACATGGGTGCTAGGAGGCTATCATGAATTTTCTAGAGACAGGATCCCTGGGGGGCAGGGGGGTTCTGGAGTGATGGGCAGAAGACACACCTACGCCCCCAAGAGGCCAGACTTTGGAGAAAGGGAAAGACACCCCAGGGTGCAGCAATGGATGACTCTATAGACCTTGATTTTCAAAATGTGTCTCATCAGAGAAACCAGCCACCTTGTTAGTTCTCGAAACGGCGTATCTTCCCTGGATCAAGACGCCTGTACAAACACAATGGCCACAAAGTGGGTTTTGTGTCTTGGTTTTTCTGGGCCTCTCTCCCCCGCCCATATCTGTTCTCCATTATTGGCCAGACAAAGCCCATCCCAAGATCCCGCGTCTCCGTTGTCACTAACATCTGTCCTTTCTCACCTGTGCGTTTACCCATGCACGTCGCCACCGAATCTTTCATCCCATTGACATTGTAAGGGTTCAAAGTAAGGAGGTTCACGTTGTCAAAGAAGCCTTGATCTGAACGCCTTCCCCCACTTTTGCCTTAAATGAGTTGTTAACAGGAACCCAAGTGTCTGTTGAACCTAAAATACTTTTTAAAAAAATAAAATAAAATAACATTTCAAGGTAACTTGCGACGCACACTTTAAGAAGCGAAGACTCAGCGTGTCCCCGGCTGCTTCCTCCTTGAAGCTCTGGTCTTCGGGGCTGTGGGAGGCATCCAATCAGACGGCCGCCGCTGAGGGCCAGGGAGGAGGGCTGGTGGGGGTTTTATTTTAGATTGAGCTAAGACCATGAAATGGAAGGCAGGAGGAAAAGTGAGTGAGCGAGCAAGTGTGCATCTGTGTGAGGGCGGCCAGAATAATGAGTCGCACTAATTCATAGGACTCCATTTGACCATCACACACGGCCCCCTTTTCTCTTGAAGGCCACTTTGAAAAATCCCATTTTTTAAAAGTCATTTACTTCCCCTAGGAGGGCAGGCCTTCTAAAAATATTCCCCATTTCTTATACCTTGGAAGCAAATTATTTATGTTAAAGTAGCTTCGTTATCCCGGCCCCACTGGGCCAGCCAGGAAATGGAGGTGACTTCCAGAAGGCACCATTGTCGATGGCAAAGTCCTGGGAGCCGCCTGTTCCCAACCAAACAAAGCAAGGCTTGCTGCCAGACCTAAGGGGCCCAAAGGGGCTTTCGTGTCCATAAGGGGCCTTCCTTACAGTCTCCCACAGAGGCTGTGACCCACTGTGAACAGCGTGAAGTACTAGGAAGTCACAATGACACCCCGGTCTGCATCTCAGAGTTCACAGTTCACCTTGAGCTGACTGATGTTTAATACAATCACAAATAGAAAAAAAAAAAAGGCACAAATAGGTATAGTCAAAACTGGGTGGTAAATGGCAGATGGAACCTCTGGGTAGCCCACAGTCAGCCCTGCAAATCCACTGGTCCCATATCCATATATTCAACCAAACATGTATAGACAAAATGTCTTTTTTTGTTTTGCCTTTTTTTTTTTTAAGGCCGGGTCCGTACTAGACATAGACAGACTTTTCCTCTGGTCATGATCCCCTAAACAATGCAAAATAACAACGGCTTACACGGGGTTTACAAAGCCTTAGGGATTACAGATCACCTGGAAGTGGTTTAAAGTCTGAAGAAAGGGTTGCAAGCAAGCACAATGCCATTTTACAGAAAGGGTCCAAGCACTGTGGTCCCAGAAGCTGTCCCCAGCAGACACACAGACTATGCTTTGACAAGGCACCAAACTTGGGGTTAGGATCACCCTGAGGCAGCATCCAAATAAGAAGAAGGGTGTGGGGAAATCTAGTTATGACTTCGGGGGGCCTGGAAGGGGCTCCCAGAACAAAGATCTGAGAGTGGAAAAAGCTGGTCTACCCTGGGGAAGAGAGCCAGGAGGCACACAGTAGGGGGCGGGGGGTCAGAGGGAGGGTTTCCTTTCGCTGACCCGGTCACAAGCAGGCTGAACGGTAGAGCTCCACAGAAGCTTGCTCCAGCAAGCAGGAGGATGCTGGGAGACATCCCTGACCCACCCCTCTCATCTCCGCTTCCTCTCTCCACCTGGGAAAACGCAATTAAAAATCACCTCTGAAAAGTCGGTGGGAGGAGGAGGGGAGCCGGGAGGGGATAGGCATTCAATGTAGGTGGAACTGTCACAGGCCCCCTAGAGGGGAGTTTGTCTTCCCCCTTTAATCAGCCGCAAGTCTTGTCATTATCCGGTGGGGGAGAGAGGCAGAGCGAGGCGAGGACCGGCTCCCTGGAGAAGCCCCTCCATTCTTCCGATGTCCATAAGGCAATTAAGTCTTCACGTTGCGAACCTGAAGGTTTTCAAGGCTGAGCCAATTGGTGTAGCTATATAGGAGGGGCATCCTGCACTAGACATCCCCTGGAAACCACCACCTCGTTGCAGCACAGAGGCCCTGGTCAGAGATGCAATGGAGGACAAAGCGAGGCCTCAATACAGATTGACCCCAGCACCAAGAGGCTGCCCTGGAGGGTTTGGGGGGACAGGGGCAGGGACCGAGACCCTGGGGGAAGCAGAGGGTGGGCATATACCAGGATGAGCTCTCTGAGAAGTAGCCGGGAACGTGAGGCCCTTCTGTGAACAGCCTCATTACCGGTGAGCCGGGGACTGAGCCTCTACCACAAGCCTCTCATTAGGGAGCTAAATAGTCAGCTGTCACCCTGTGGATGGATGAGCCAGAATGGTTCCTCCGGGTTCCAGTGAGACCCTGGATCAGGGGTGTCCCAGCTGTCCTAATATGCAGGGGAGGGCCTGGATGTGAGCCAGCAGGGCCTGGGAGGGGAAACAGCACATGCTGAAGCCCTTGCCACTGGCTGGCCAGACAAGGAGGAGACTTTTAGACCCAGCAGGGTGGGGGTAAAGAGTACACTATCGAGCAGTAAGATCCACAGGTACAGAGGCCACGGAGAGAGGCCCTGCTACAAGTTTGGAGGTGCAGACACATGAGGGAAACCGCCGTCAGCCAGCTCCAAGGGGTGGGGGCTGTGGTTTGAAAACGGAACATGGTGCTTGGGGGATGGCTCTGGATGATGTATTTACTTTGCAAGAGCCTGAAGACATGAGTTCGGATCTCTAGCCCGCATATAGAAGCTGACTAAGGAGACAATGCCTGTAAGCCTTTCCCTGGGAGACAGAGATGTGTGGATCCCTAGAATTCACTGGCTAGCAAAATAGGCATGCTCCAAGCTCGGTGAGAAACTGCATCTCCAAAAAAGAATGTGGAGGATGATAGAGGTTCAATACTGACCTCAGGCCTCCCGTGTGCACGCTCACAGACATGCCACACACAGCAGACTCTCCACGCTGACCTCCAGCCTCCCGTGTGCACACTCACAGATATGCCACACACACAGCAGACTCTCCA
>NW_004949113.1:3748247-3766671 GCF_000317375.1 Microtus ochrogaster
CAGCAGACTCTCCACGCTGACCTCCAGCCTCCCATGTGCACGCTCACAGACATGCCACACACACAGCAGACTCTCCACGCTGACCTCCAGCCTCCTGTGTGCACACTCACAGACATGCCACACACACACAGCAGAAGAGCAATGGGGTGGACCTGAACGGAACTGCCATGCTGACGGTAATGAGGCAGGGACCGAGACCAGAAAGGAGGACAGAGGACAGGGAGAGAAAAGGAAAGCAAGAGCATTGAGGGCTGTTAGCAGCAGAGATGAAACTCTGTCTGGATTCCCTGTCCGTTACTTCCCCTGCCCGGCTGTGAACAAGGGAGGCGCTACAGTTGGACTCTGGGTATCTCCCACAGGCTGTTGGGTTGAGCACTGAGGCCAATGCTTGTGGCTGCTATTTGAAGAAGTCGGTGGGAATTTTTCACAGTGGGGTCCTGACTGGAGGAAGTGGGTACAGGGAACCCACCCTGAAAAAAAAACACCTTGTGCCAAATCTCCCTCTCCCTCCCCTCCCCTCTCTCCCACTACTTCCTCTCCCTGTCCCCCATGCAATGAAAACCTTCCTCTGCTACACACATCCAACACCTTACGTTCCACCCAGCCCTGCTGGGACAAGAGATTGCACAGGGAGACGTCTGAAACTGAGTCAAGATGATCTTGTGCTCTCTTCCGTCCATCTGTCCAGGGTCCTTCCATCTTGGTTGCCACATGGCCCCTCACATCTGCCCTGTTCTGCACTGAATGGATGTTAGGGACACATAACAGCTCATGCCTGCTGGGGACTTGGCAGTCACAGGCAGCAGGCTTCCCCTTGCCTCCCAGGAGGCGTCCTAGAGAAGGTAGGAGACAAAAAGACACCCCAGCAGCCATCACCCCCTCCCTGAATTGAGTCCAGGCTTTCCGTGGGGCTCAGACCTGCACATAGGAAGGAAGGTGGGTGAACTCAGAGTTGGCACTGACTGGGCATGAGGCACACCCTGAAGCTGACCTGCAGTCCCCTCACCCTGCTTCCTGATGACTTAGGAATCTACTGAACCCATGGGGAGAAGGGTCTCGGGGATGAATTGGAGGTGGTCACTGTCGTGGCTAGAGGATATAGCCTATCGGAACTCCTTCCCTAGCAGTTAACCTGAGCACGACCTGAGAGGTGCAGAAGCTGGGACCAAGGAGCACACGGCTCTCTTCCCCTGACAGCTATGGCCTGTGGTGGGGAAGGGTGGCCTGCTGAACTGGTACACAGCACATAGCAGCCAAAACAGAGAGGCCAATACCTCTCTGCACCGCAGGGACAGTTATATAATGGGCTGAGGAGTGAGTCCATCTCAGTGCTAGAACACCGCCTGGAACACAAAGCACCCGGGATGTGAAACTCATGGCTGCTAAGTGAAGAAAGCCAGCCTCAGAAAATTGATCCGTGCCGGCAACAGCTCAGAGCTTGAGCGGGATGAACCTAAGTCTCCTTGTGTCCTAACAATGAAAGGGTGGCAGCGTTCAGCATGATGCCACCAGACTGCCCGTGGCCTTGAGACCACTACCTGGTTATATACATGAAACCTCTCTCAGTGGCCTCTGCCCAAAGAACCCGAGGCCTGACTACTTGCCACAAAGGGTGAATGGCCGATCCCTGCACAATAGACCCTGCCTTCTTCACAGTCACCCAAAATCCAGCAGACAGGAGCCTTGGCTGGGAGTCATTGTCCCTAACAAGTTAGTTGTGATGATAGAACATGTCTCCCTACCCGTCCCCAGCCTCATCAAAGCATCCCCTTAAAGACTTGAGACCATGAAAGGAAACTGGTGGGTGACTAACCAGGCGGCTTAAGGCAGCAGGGGGAGCAGAACTGTCTTGTTTGTGGAATAAACACTGCCAGGCCACACGGATGTGAAGTGCGTCCTCTCAGAAAAGCCAACACAGGGCTGGCAGATGCTCAGGTTCTTGTGTGTATCCCTGTGTGTCACCCCAACTCCCCCATGGCAATTCGCCATGGGGATTGTAAACCAGCTTCCTCTCCCCTCCTTTGGGAGGCACCCCAGGACTGCCTAGGTTGAGGCTCAGCCCTAGCCCCTCCTCCACTCGGAAACAAACATGCAGTGGCTCTGTAAGGTCCTCTCAAGTGAGGTTTCAAACTCTCAGAGATTTCTATACATTGTAGCAAGTGACAAAAGCCAGGCTCCCACGATTAAGTAACCAACATGATTAAATGAAAGAGCCATGCTTGAGTAACTCTTACAATCTCACAAACCCATGGCCCGTCTGTCATCAAAAACCAGCTTGTTCCAGGAGCACAGAGTGTGATCATGCCCAGTGAGTCTCTTCCTATTTCTGCAAGCTTCCTTCTTAGACAGCTTCTTCGGAGCAATGAGATGACTGGACTGCCCAGAGTTGCTCTCCTACGGCTTCCAGCCCAGCAGGCAGATCCCAGAATACCCGTTTCCTGGTCACTCAAGCAGCCTCTTTCTGGCCCTGATTGGCTGGGTCAGCTCAACTGATGTTTCAATCCAGATCTGTTTAATAGCACAGCCAGGCCGCCAGGTCTAAAAAGAGCAACACTCTCCAAGGGTCAGGCAGGTTGTTTTAAGCAGCAGTCCCTTTCCAGCTTCCAAGGTCAGAGTTCCGCGTGTGGAGCTGGTGACTGAAAAGCTGGTGACTCTGTAGGCAGAGGATGGGAAGCCAGCAGCACTAGACAGACTAGTCTGATCCGGCTTAGGAAAGCGATTTCTCCTCCAACAACCTCAGCCACCCCACTTCCAGAATGGAGTCATACATGGATGGTGGTCAAAAGTTCAAATGAAGACTCAGCTATGGTGGATTCCTATGACCGCTGTACTGAAGGAAGCTGAGGCAGGAGGCTTGAGAACTCTAGGCTATAGCCTGAGCTACATTGTAAGATCCTGTCTCAAAAAACAAAACCAAGACAATAATTACATGTGGGGTAAGCTTGGGGTTTGATAACTGTGGAACAAAATGGGGTGAGCTATCTTTGTCCATACAAGTTATGTGACAGATTGGAGTTCTCCCAGATAAGAGACACCCAGATTCAGATGAGGAAACTGAGGTTTGCTGATATGCAGTCTATAAACGTGACCAAGAAAAGGCCCTCTTCCTTTTCGCTAACCGCTAAGGGAGATCTACCATTCATTCCTTCAGATGACAAATGCAGGCAACAAATGCATAGGTTACAGGGTCCTCAAGACGGCAGCACATGCATCATAGCCTCCAAATGACCGTAGCACCAGACTGACACAGGCTGCGCCATGCGCCCGCAAGGAAGCACATTACTAAATCAAATAAAAACGAAACACTTAGGCAACTGTGTTCCCTATGCAAGGCTCTTTCTTTCATTCCTGTGTCTAAAAGCATTGCTCTGCAGCTGCCAAAGGGTCTGTGGTATCATAAGGGTGAAGGTCTCCTTCTCTGGTTGGTGAGAACTGCGGAGTTGGGGAGCTGGGCTGCTAAGCCCCACCTTCCTTGCCAACCTCACAGTACAGCCCTCAGTTTCTTGTTCATCAACTGTTCCCTGGGTCTGGTCCCTCCTCACCAGAGACCTCCACAGGGGACTGAAGCACTTGTCCCTCGGTTCTCACTTCCCTTGTCTGTGCTGCTGTCACCCTATCAGCTCCCTCTGGCAATGCTGTCGGACATCCAGGACCCGCCTTTCACAAGTTCGCCACACTCTTATTGAAACGTCTTTGTAAGACGCGGCTTTGGTCCCAGTGTATATCGGTCAGTATTTTGCTACGCTGCGCTAAGATAACAAACAGCCCCAAATCAAGCAGATTTACAAACAGTGGTGTCTTGCTCTCTTTGGCTCTACAGTGTGCAGGTGGGAAGTGGGTAGGAATGGAAGAAGAGGAGTGGATGGATTTCTATTCCACCCAAGACAGGAAAGGAGTCACATGAAGGATGCACACAGGCTGATGATGGCCACTACAGAGCTGCCCGAAAAACATGAAAAATGGGATTCCAAAAGGCATTGGAAGGAAGGGAAGGTGCTGAGGTGGGTGGGCCAAGGCGTGGAACTTGGCAGTGAAGAAATGCACAGCTGACGTTGAAGTTGGCGACCCATCCAGCTTCCTATGTATTCCCTTCCCACTGCCTGCATGCATACCTTCCCCCCCCCCCCCGCAATAGGCTTTCCCTTCTATTTCTGGTCTGTTAAAATTACCCGAAGCTTCCTGTGCAATTCACTGACCCATATTCTTTAAGAAAATGCGTGGAATCTTTTTTGGAGCCCAACTTACAACAGAGAGCAAGGCATTACTAACCTGATTTTACTCAGAAAGGAACCGGCAGCCAGAACCTAACAAGTGTCTTGACAGGCGTCTCATAACAGCAGAGACACGGACCCAGGGCTCCCACCCTGAGGCAGGTGTGCTGTCCCCAGCTGCACCATGGATGTCCCCTGGACACCAGGGGTCAGTCAGGGTCATACTGCTCCAAGTGTGCATGGATGAGAGGTCCCTCCCAGGCATTGTGGAATAGAAAAAAAAATGATCACTGTCATCTCCCCTACTCCTACCACCTGCTCCCAGCTACCTCCTGCCACCGCTGGCCACCCTCCACAGAACTGACGGGGTCTGTGGGGCCATTTCTAAGCTATTTCACATGCTCCGTCCTCAGAGTTAGGGAAGGGATCTGGCATGGCACCCTCTACAATTCTGTGAGCTGCCATACTACAGCCACATTTGACAGGGACCTTGACAGGGACAGTGGGGTCAATTTATCGGTGACAAGCTGGACTACATGAGACAGAACATGACACCCCAAAACATAGCCATTCGGAGTTGCTATGAGCCTCCACGAGCAGGGCCTCCAAAGCATTGACAATTCCGTCTCTCTGAGCTCACATCGGGGGAATCTTCCATATTACCAAGATAATACTATATTAAGCGAGGTTTTGTATTTGGTGTATTTAATGAGCAAGCAACTCCCCAAAGGCCTTTCAATAAAGCCAGTAAATTTAACAGGAGAAACGCGTCAATTGGCTTTGCTGCTTCGGCTAAGAGGGCTGCCGCTTCCCGCTTTTACACATCCTGCCGTGTATTATGCTAAGAAAGCCGTGGAATCAATCTCCGAGAAGAGGTCTGGAAGGTGGGCGCAATTAAGCAGCTAGTTCTCAGCCCTCAGCTGCCCCGGCAGAAGTGATTATCTTTCAGGCGAAAGCAATGAAGTTGACGAGAAGTCACCAGCCCCACTCGCCATCAGAATGTCCCAACCCTGAAGGGTCTCTGAGAGGCTGCTGTTCATAAGGCAGGCCAGAGACCAAATCAAAGACTAAGTGTATAAAGGCATGCTGCACCCCGAACAGCGTGCTCGGGTGAAATTGATTTATGAAAAGCAATATTATAGGTTTTGACAAGAAG
This sequence comes from Microtus ochrogaster, assembly GCF_000317375.1. Lineage (NCBI taxonomy): Eukaryota > Metazoa > Chordata > Mammalia > Rodentia > Cricetidae > Microtus > Microtus ochrogaster. The sequence continues at coordinate 3,753,615 of NW_004949113.1, forward strand.
GGAGAGGAGATAAAATATTCATATCCTTCATCTCCTCACGGTGACTGTGGGACACTCTGCTGCCCTGGCACAGCACTGACAGAGAGGATCTACAGTGAGATGTTAGAGGAAGCAGGGATCCATTGTGGGACGGGACCGGGGTAGGGGGGCGGGGGGGGTCTGACTGGCCTTGTCTTCAGTCATAAGCACCTACCTCCCTGTTCAGCTCGCAAAGCTCAGCTGTGCTCTCCAGATATTTTTCCTTTAGAATACATTTCACAGCAGAACCGAGGTACGCGTGACTCCCCCACCCCGGGTGCACAGCTCAAGGACGGGGTCCCACACCACCTACAAGCTCTCCTGCCATTGTGATGTGAGGGAGGCCATGCTAAGGGGAGCATCTGTGGCCATCTGTCTGCTAGCATCTGAATATGGCTATCCCCAAAGTCCTGAAGAAACCCGGCCCACAAAGTCCGATGTAAAGGACTTAAGAGATTGGAACCCTAACCTCACCATGGTGTTTATTTGCAAAGCCTTTGGAGATTATTAAGTCAACAGGGCAGAGCCTCCTGGGAGATGGAGATAAACCACACAGACACATGTGATCCTGCCGTGTTGGGATGCAGCCAAAGGGCATCCGTGCAAGACCCTGTGCTTGCTGTTGGGACTCCAAGCTTCTAGACTATGCAACAAAATAGACGCCTTACTCTTTTTAGTAGAGCGGCTTGTCTCAGGTATTCCTTGATAGTCTCAAAAGCTGGCTATTATCCTGCCATATATGTGCGACTGGCCAAGAGCAGGCGCAGAAATGGCACCATCACCAAACTTCTCTTGTGTGCAGCTTTTCTCCCAGGCTGCATTCCTCCTTGCCCCTCTTCTTCCTGTGGAGAACTTCTCGACAGAGCTGGCACTTGCAGTCTGTCCTCTGTGCCTGCTTGCTCCCTCTGCAGAGACATTACGCATTGGGCCTCTCTCTCCTAGAATCTCTGCTTTCAGTGGCCAGTTGTGTCATTCACTGCTAAGGACATGGGCTTGAACTGGGACTCAATTTCCCTGCCACGTGACCCTCAGGCTTGGAAGCCCCGCTGCCACGCAGCAGCTAAGAGGCAGACATTGTTAGACATATGCCAAGCGGTGTGACTCAGATGGATCAAGTATTCTACACGTCAGGGTCTTGCTCAGCCGGTGAGTCCCAAGCTCCAGCTTGGCCTTCTCCTCCTTCTAGACTTCAGATCATTGTTCCCAAGGTAGATAAGTGGCCCAGAGTCCTCACAGTCACTAAAGCAGCACGTGTCCAAGCATTCCTGGATCAGGAGTACACAGGACCACACACATGCACACAAGGCCCACCCAGGATGTCCCTGTCCCTTTCTGGTATGTTTTCTTTGTACCCTGGAACTGTATCTCCATCCACATAGGCCAATGCAGGTCACTAGCCTGCATTGTAAGTTTTCTCCCTTAATCCTGCCAACAATACAGCAGATAGGCTCCCCCCTCATGCTGAGGGCACAGAAAGTGGCAGCCTGCTGGGGAGGGTGCTCGCCACATCTTCCCATGTATAATATGTGTGGTCCCATAGTGTAGACAGCTGAAGACTGGTGTTACTGGAAGGTGGGGTGGGGGACGGCTAATTACCTTGTTCCATCAGGTTCACTGGATCATTCTGAAAGCTGGGCGCCACCTTTTAGCCTGGGTTTTAAAGGAAAAAGCTAAGCTCCAAGTTCAGGAACAGATCACACCCTCTGCTGACTAACCTGACCCCAGGCTCCTCACCTATAAGAAGCAATGATGTCACAGATATACAATGAGAATTCCCTGGAGGGGTCAGGGCACCCCACACCTAATGCCACCTCGCAAGGGCTCTTCTGGGAAGCCCCCACTTTCCATTTCCAAAAGCATTCACCACACTTGGGCTGCCTAGCGGACACCAGGTCTTCTCAGCTCCGTTTACCCGGTCCACAAAGACCCCAAAGCGCTGGTCATTGTGGCCTCCTGACAGCAGTCTGGAGTGGACCCCAAAGTGTTCCATCAGTCTTGTCTGACCAGGTGTGAGCCTGCCTGCGTCTCTCTCCTCCAGACTAGGCCAGGAACAGCCAGAGAGGTTGATCTGAGTGGGTACCAGGTGCAACCCAACTGCTCCATCTGGATCAGCAATTTGGTGATGTAGGTTTTGCTTCCTCCATACACAATGCTTTCTGAACCCCACTCTGCCTCACACTCAAAAGTCATTGTCAGAGGAAACCATATTCTTCCCCCAGAAGCTCGTCATTCAGGGGCACTCGGGCAAAGAGGGGCTTGAAGTGTAAGCGACAGAAAGGAGGAAGTCAGCCTCCACTTCTCACCACAGGAATATCCCCACAAGGAAACGCCCTCCCGGGTTCGGCCCCCCTCCCTACTGCCTCCTCCCCCTCCCTTTCTCTCCTTGGGAATCCATCCCTGGCCTCTGCCACTCCCGCTCCTGAACTCTTGGCCCGTGACACACTTGGTTTGAAATCTTTTGGAGGAGCATGTGTTGCCCTGTGTACCACACGGTAGGCTGTGCTCAAACAAAGCCTGTTTCAGATAGCAACACATGTATACTTTATAACATGCAGAGGAGCTAAACCAAACCCAGACCACCGGCCCTGAGGCTATTTTAACGTCCATGTACCCAGTTCCCAGTCTGTAGGCACATTGGCCTGTTGGGGTTTGGTTTTGTTTTATCTTGCTTGTTTTCCTTTGCTTGATGTTTTTATTTGCTTTGTCTTGTTTGCTTATTGATGTTGGAAATTGTTCGTTTGTTTTTTTTAATTTGCTTGATGGCAAGAATCGAATTCTCTCTGTAACCCCAGAGGAAATCTGCCCGAGATGCTTCCCACATTACCTCACACCACATTTGCTTCCCATAATAGGAACTCAGGACAGTGAGGGCCGCTCATGTCCAGCCCATTTTCCCGTCAGGGCTCAGGGCCTTCCGAAGGAGCTTCTTTGGGCAGGTGTCCCTGGTCACCCCAGGACTGCAGGTGGCTGCTGAGCACCAATGTCTTGAAAGAGAATCTAACCCATTAGCTTACCAGAGTCAACCTTATGCCTAATCCCACATAGATCTTCGGGTGTTAACTAGACTAAATGACTAACGATCCCACCCCTGTCTTCAGAGGAACGTCCTCATCCCTGATGGTGATGCACCCGAAGGGGCCTGGTAGAACATTATCTCAACTGCTGAAGAGCCACACCCACTCCCACCTCCACATTAGGCGTGCGCCCTTCAGAACCAGCCCCTGTTCATCATCTGTGAATGTTCTAGGTGCTCTAGAAGGTACCTGGCTCCTTTGTTTTCGGCGGATACAGCAGCAACCAGTACAGGGAAGAGCCCCGCTCACGTGGTGCTCGAGAGAGGAAGTTGAGCCATGTGGGCAAGCACTGAGAGCTGGAGCGACCGACGCCAGAGCTGGCTGTACTACAGAAGCCGAACATGATCTAGAACAGGTAGATGTTCCCCAAGTGTCCCCAGGTTGTCACAAAACATCGTGACCAAAAGCAGGGGAGAAAAGGATTTTCTTTTCTGCTTATGATTCCACTGTGGTACCACCCCTGAACAGATGGTCCTGAATTGTCGGAGGAAGAGACAGGAGGAGCAAGCCAGTAAGCAGGGTTCCATGGTTTCTCCTTCAGTTCCTGCCCCAGGTTCCTGCCTCAAGAGCACAAGCGCTTGCCTTGGCTTCCCACGGTGATGTGCTTACTGCAATGTGCAAGCTGACATAAATCCTCCAAGTTGCTTTTGCTCATGGTGTTTACCTGAACAACAGAAAGGAAACCAGGGCACCTGGATGAGCTCAGGGTGCAGGTAAGAGCTGAGGGGTACCACCTGCTACTGTGAGACATCAGTAGCCACAGGGAACCAGCCAGGTGTAGCAGAGGAGCTAGAGAAAGGGGGTGCACAGTGGGCTGCAGGTACAAAGCCCCGGAAAGACCTGTTAAACAATACAGACACACCCCTTGCCCTGGTGGAGCCTGCAGCCAATGAGAAGAGGTTGTGGACCAGCGTTTTCTCTCTGTGCAATGTCTGAGAATGATTTTGAAGGTTTCTGGGTGAGGGTCCCCCATTCACTTAGCTCCCACAGAACCTTCACATCTGGTCACACTGTGGTGGGTCTCAATGGTAGGCATGCATGCAGCAGCAGCCAGAGATTCACATCTGGAAAGCTGCAACCCAAGGGCAGACTCCCCCACCAAGTCCCACCCCTCAGTGTTGTGCCAAGTCCCATTGCTAACATCCTGACCAACGCTCCAATTTCAGTGGATATGGAGTGGCCAAACCATAGTGGAACCATAGCAAAAAGAAAATAAGGCTAAATTCTGTCCCGACACAGAAGCTACTTCATCCCCACCACAGAGGTCCCAGCTAGGTGTGAGCATCAAGAGATTTTTAGAAGCTTGTGGAGGGGGGCATTTGGGAGCCAGGGGAACAGGTACCTAAATTACAGAGGGAATTATTACATGAATCAAGGTCCTTTTAATGGATTAGACACAGAAGACCAGGATTTTGCTTCCTCTCTAGGCCTCGATCCTCTTATTTTCCCAATAGCGAGCAGGTTTTCCTGTTCCTTTAGTGGTTTGTGGGTCTAGATATGATAATGGTCATGAACACATCTTGATAGTGTGTGTCTGTCTGTCTGTCTGTCTGTGTCTGTGTGCTGGGGGTGGAACCCGAGGTCGAAACATGCCAGGCAAGCCTCTACCACAGAGCCTCCGCAGCATAGCTCAGCAACTGGAATGAAGAAGGTGTCAAGGCTGGGTGGCTCTCCTTCAGGCGCTCTGGGATAGAACCTTTCACACACACATGAAACACTGGTGCATCTGTGAGGATCCCAGGCTTGGCACTCAGAGCAAGGTCTCCCGGGCAATAGCTTTGTGAGCCTGCGTGCTGCACTGTCGAGCCGGCCAGCAGGGGCACCTGTGTCATGGTGACCTTGCAGCCAAGTCTGAGGACAGCAGGACTTCTGAAAAGCTGTGAGAACACACGGGGGAGGGTAGAGTCCCCGTTGTCTGTCCCGTTTCCCCTGAGCCAGCCCAACACTTCATCTTACACTCAGGGTCACAGGCAGGACCAGAAACCAGGCCACTGGAGGTCATGCCAAGGAGGGAAATCTGCCTTGGAAGGACAGGGAAAAAGCCGGGTCCAGGACTTCAGCGTTCAGAGAGTGCTGTCTGGTGTCTCTCTGCCTAGCCCAGGCTCCGGGACTCCCAGGAACTACACCTCCAGTCAAATCATCCACAGCCATTCCAAGGGAAAAATATCCTCAGTGGCAATGGGACATCCCACGGACTGCCACCAAGGACAAAGCTGTACACTGGAGGGCAGGGGGCAGCAAAGGCCCACAGATAGTCCAGACCCAAAGGAAGGCCACATCTCCAGACTCAAAGCAAACTTTCCAAATGCAGACAGGATTGACCAGAGGGGATGTGACATCCCAACAAGGAGAGCCAGGTTCCAGAAGAAAGAGGGGTACATGCGGCTCCTTGGGACATGGTGTGTGTGTGTGTGTGTGTGTGTGTGTGTGTGTGTGTGTGTGTGTGAGAGAGAGAGAGAGAGAGACAGACAGACAGACAGACAGACAGACAGACAGACAGAGACTATGTGTGAGAACATGTATGTGTGTGAACGTGTGTGAGAGTAAATATGTGTAAGAGTATATGTGAGCGTGAGAATATACATGAGAGTGTGAATGTGGGTGGGTGTGTATGTGAGTGGATGTGTGTGTGCATACGGTTGACCGTACGGGTGAGTGAACATACGTGAGAGTGTGCATGCGTGTGTGAGAGCATTGTGGAGTATGCATGAATGTGTCAATGTGAATGCAAACGGATGTGAGTTGTGAATGAACGTGTGTGAGCGTGTGTGTGTGTCAATGTGAGAATGAACTGGGTGTGAACTGTAAATGAACGTGTGTGTGTCAATGTGTGATTGTGAATATGTGCATGTATCTTTTAGTACATATACGTACATAACTCTGTGTGTGTGAGTAGAAGTATGTCTGTGTGAGTTGTTGAGCGAATGTTTGTGTGCGTGTGATTGTGTATGTGAGTAAATGGAGTGAACGTGTGTATTGCCAGTGTGAGGATGAACTGGGGATGTGTCGTGAATGTGTGTGAGAGTGTGTGTGTATGTGTGTCAGTGTAAGTTGTGGGCTAGTGCTTGGATGTGTGAGAGAATAGGTAAGTGTGCGTGCGCACATATTCCCATGTCCATGCAAGGGCTGGCAGTAAAAGGGGGAACTTTTTCCAAGGACTATTTTGGGTCCATGATGGGAGGAAGTGGGGTCAGCTGGGATGTCCACCCTGGCCTTGGGTTCACCGCCTGTCCCTGTCTTTAGTGTCCGTCTCCTGCACAGTCTTTCTCTGTGTCGGGGGCATCTTTTGTTCTCGGATTCTGTGTGTCTGTCCTGCTTGGGTCTTCGCTCCTCCTCTGTCCTCTTGTTCTCTCTCTTCCCATCTCTCTCTCAGCTCCATTCCTCTCTGACCCTCCCCCCTGGGATCCCAGGGCCCTCCTTTGCCACAGGAAGCCTCTCCTTCAGCCTCAAGTCTGCCTGTTCTTTTGTGCCCGGGAGAGGTGCATCTTCCAAAGGAGCTGAGCTGACTCCTCCGGGACATGGTTTCCAGATCTGAATGCTTAATTCTGCGTTTCTGCTCAGCAAGGGCAAAGATTCAAGCCCCATTGTATCCAGCTTATCTTGCACTCTACCAGTCTGGCTAAAATGCTCTCTTCTCCTCCCTTGCGGGGTGCATCTGGAGCTCCTCTCAATGCTTTTTGCTTCCCTGGTTATGGAAGGTCGGGAGCCCCAAACAGGGTCTTCACCTGCTCAGCAGCCAGGGAGTCCCAGATATGGCCACAGGCAGGCAACTCCATCTCCCAAGCTGCATATCAGAGCTCTGTATTTTGTTCTGTTCTGTCCCAAGACCCAGTGCATACTGCTTGTAGTTGGGTTTAGATCTGGTTATAATTTGGGAAAATAGAAACTGTGATGAATTCAATGTATGAATGATACTGAACACTTCACCAGCATGAGTTACTGGTTTCCCACACTTCCTCTTCTACAGATGAAGAAACTGAGGCCTAGAAAAGGCATACAACTTGCTAAGCTCACACAACCACCTGAGGTGAACCTAAACCTTTCCATCTGCCCTGGCAAGGGTGACCTCCAGAGTCACATTGAAGCCTTTTTCCTGCTGGCGCTTCTGTTCCCTTTCAGCCACAGGACACTGCCCGGAGCCCACTCCAGGTTGGTGCCTAGGACAGCCAAGTCTTTCCACCTCAGAGTTTAAGGACAAAAATCCCTAAATCTCAGCTTTTCACGGATCTTCATCTCTCAGTTCTGGTCTCAAGCATCCTCTTTGGGGTCTCTTTCCCTATGCCACCCCACACTGCTGTGTCCCTCCAGGCTCACACAATAGAAGGCGCCTTGCCATCCTTCATCTGTATTCTAGATACTCCTTCTTCCCTGCAATGGAAACTTGCTCAGCTGCCTCTTCCCCAGCTACGACCTCAACATCCAAAGTAGCCTAACATACACAAGGCGTGTGGGGAAAAGTGGACGCGAGGAGCGTGATGTGGCCTTACTTTGAGAGGACATGAACGGTAGCGGGTTGTTTCTGAGGAGGACCACAAAATGGAGTCATGGAGGCTCAAAACCATGTGCGGGCTGAAGCAGGTGGTCAGTCATGATGTGCTATGAATAGCAGGGGTTAAGAGGACAAGAAGGACCAGGCTGTGAACCGTGACTGAGGGACCTGGTCTTCACCAACAGGAATAGAAAGTGAGTGGGGAACCTTGGGGAGAGGCCGGGGAAGACATGGCCCAGGCAGTGTGGATGCAGAGAACACAGCAACTGTGAACCAGGCAGGAGCAGAACCTGATGAGAGGGAGGAAGTCTCCTACGGTCTGCAACCACCCAGACGCATTTTCTAGCAATAAGAGCAGGTCGGGATCTTTGTTTTCTGTTTCCCCTGCCCACTGAGGGCAATGAGGAGCCGAGTGCGTTTCCAAACACACTGCAAGAATCTGCAGTGGAAGCTGGAAGAATAACCCCAGGCTTCTTGGTCTAATTCTCAAGGTCAACTGATATCATTAGAATAACATGAACTCAATTTGAGTTCCAGCAGGGAAATGATGTTAGGAAATATGGGTCACTCTCAGACCGCGTGATGAAGCCGCTGCCATCGGAAGCACTCGCTCAGAAGCCTGCCAACAGTCCTTGCCCCACCGTGGGGGCTGGCTCCCGATAGCAAATCACCCCCAAAACCCAGAGCCCCCTGGAGAAGCAGAGGTGTGACTGAACAGGGACCTCAGAGTCAGCTAGAAGGGTAGGGTGTCCCCAAGCAAAATGCGGGCTGGTTCCCATTAGTTTTCATTGAGAAGTTTGCCGTGCGATTTGCTTCAAAGTCCTCTATGGGGAAGGAGGCAGAGGGAAGGGCTGGGGTCAGGCAGCACCAAGCCCAGGGTTGGGGAAACATCAGGTTCCAGTGAGGGCTGCACTGAGAATAAAGGCAAGGCTGGGGCTCTGCTTTGGGATAAATGTCAGAGATTTACTCCCCATTGAAGCATACTTCATACATGCCCACCCCCTCCAACAGCTAGTGGGTGATGTCGGGGGGCCCCTCAAGAGGCTTGGGTTCCTCATTCAAACGTGTGACGTCTCCAAAGGACCATGAACACACCAAGGCTCTAGTGGTCAGCTGAGGACTTTGCACCAAGGGACCTCTACCGTGGCCTACCTCGGTCTCTGGCCTCCTTGTGGGGCTGATCCTCACCTCCCAGAAGGCTTTCCTGGCCCCTAGCTCTCCCATCTGCTACAGATTGCCGCCTTCATCACGTTCTTTACAAGTGAAATGTGACCTCTCAGGCAGGTGCAGCTTCACTAGAATTCTGCCTGCACTGGACTGGGTAACCCTTTGTGTGTGTGTGTGTGTGTGTGTGTGAGTGTGTGTGTGTGTGTGTGTGTGTGTGTGTGTGTGTGTGTGTGTTGGTCTGAGAACACAGACAACAGAGAGAAATTGTGGCTGGAAGGATCAGTCACAGGAAATTCAATCTCCTAAATCAGAGCCTCACCCCAATTTGGGGATTTGTGGGCGACAGGAGTTCCTATAGGATGGAGGATAGCTAGCAAGCTCGGCTCAGTTGATGCCAAGAACCCATATCCAGTGGGGGACAGTGAACAGGGTTCCTAGACACCTCCCAATGTCCCCTGAGGACAAATTTGCCTGTCATTGAGAAGCTGTACCCTGATTCACTAAAGTTCCATGGCACACAGAAGAAGCCACAGACTCGGGGATAAAACTGACCAGGACTCTTTCAGGCCTCACAGAGAAGTGGACAGTCAAGGCTGGCCAACTGGTGTCAGGTACAGGAGGAGCCAGCCCAAAAGGCTGGGCTCCCCACTGCGAGCCCCAGAGACACATCCTGCAGCCTGGACAGCTGGTTCTCTTCTCCCAGCTCCACAGCCTCCAGTGAGAAATGGAAACACCAGTGTCTGAAGAACGATTAGTAAAAACTCAGACACAGATATTGGGGTTCAACCTGAAGACCAGAAAAGCGAAGCAGCCAGCCACGGGCTCTCACCTTGCCCTCAGTCCGAAATGGCGATCCTGCCTCCAGGAATCTCAGAATGAGACTGAGACTGAGAGCTGTCTCCTCCCATTTTATAATCCTCTCTAGAGCTGGGATTAAGGGCATGTACCTCTACTGCCCCGTTTCTATGGCAAACTAGTGTGGCTACTGGGACTAAAGGTGTGTGTCACCACTGCCTGGTCTATAAGGCTGGCCGGTGTGGCTGTTTTACTTTTCTGATCCTTAGGCAAGCTTGATTTATTAAAATACAAATGAAATGCCACTACAAATTTCTATCCTACTGACATCCCCACCTCTCAGAGAAGCCACAGAGCAACAGTGTGATGCACAGATGAGCACGGGGCGCGAGTAGAGAGCTGTGCACACGTGGAATGAAGTAGACATGAACATTCAACACTCCCAGGATCAGCTAAGAAGTTCAGCCTGAGGGAGACTGAAAAATGAGCAGACAGACAGACAGACAGACAGATGGACTGTCTTTGTTTACCACTTTTTTCTTCCCCAATCCTCAGTTGCCCTGGGAAAAGGAAACCACTGATCAAATGCTCAAAGAGCAAACTATAGCAAATTCTCAGGACCCCCTGAATCCTAAAGAACCCAAGCATTTCATTTTTGCTTCAGATGCTCTCACTTTATGCAGTGGTGCACCCCGACCTTGAGTCGATGCAGGAAGTGGTAGAATCTGTTTTTAATTCCAAGGAGAAAGTGAATTACAAACCTATTAGAGACGGATGCCACCTTGACAGACACATTCCGCCAGCAGTGGGCAGCAGACGCAGGAGGAAGAGTTTCCCTCGAAAACACCTGGTGGGAGCCAAGACTTGGTGCCTCTGTCTTCTCTGCCCACCTCCTTCCTACCTCGTCAATCCAGAGGGAAGCAGTGTGGTCCTGAAATAGCTTGGCTCCCAGCAGCGACAGGAAACTGCAGCCCCATGCCAGACCGCAGTCCTATGACTCACACAGGGACCCGCTCACTGGCCTGTTACTTCCTTCTGGGGACTCTTGGCCGCCCATATTCCCATGATGGGAAGAAGCCATCTGACACCTGGGAGCCAGGACGGTAGTGGGTGGAAGGGGCTACGGACAGACGTTTGCTCCTCTGTGACTCTTGCATCTTAAGCACAGGGAGTCAGTTTACCGCATATCTCCTCCCAACCGTTAAACAACTTGAAATTGCTTTTAAAGGAGTATAAAATACGGGGTGTGTGTGGGGGAACCTGTAAAATCAAAATTGGTAGTCATTTCAAGAATAAAAATCTATTTTGTCACATTTTTAAGCAGAAGGATTTTATTGTACTATTGTACCTTGTGCGAGCTGGGTCATTTACTGCGTGACATAATACGGGAAGGGGTCTCCCTGTCTTCAGCCGACCAGAACATACAGGTGCTTCTTTTCCCTTCCAAGTGTGTCTACAGGGACAGTGAGTGTACTTACTGAATCTGTAGAATGGACACAGAGACTCCAGGAAGATCCCGAGCTGTGGGATCTGGGCGCCAACCTGTGTCTCTTAGGTGCATTGGGGAACTGGTTCTAGACATTTAACATAAACATTTACTGCCAGCCAGTTCTTACCATTGAGCCTTGCAGACTGAATCTCTGCAAATTTGGGAGAAGATTCTGGGAGCCTGCATCTGGACCTAAACCCTGTGCTCTAGTTTTTTGGTTTTTTTTTTTTTTGTTGTTGTTGTTGTTGAATGATGGGAAAACCCAGTACATTCTGCTCCCATATCTTGGCCAAAACAAGAGTTAAACAAGACCTACCAAGAGGACCATTTTCACGCGAAAAAGAACCCATTCTTTTGTGGAAAAGAAAGCCATTCTCATGGGCTTCAGAGGCGTATAAAGCAGACTTGTGAGCACCTCACTTGCTTGGCCTCTCTACACTAGGTCCTTCCAGCCCCGCTCCCTGCTCCCTGGCTCCTCTGTGAAATCGCATGTGTTGGGCAGAGGGCAAATGCCAGGAGGCATGACAGTCTGCCCAGTGCCTGCTGGTCCCCAGCTGGCAGACATCTCTTTCCACAGTCAGCGAGCAGAGTTGTGTTTATTTTGTAATTAACAAAAAACAAAGGAAGAGGCAGGGGGCTTGGAGGCGGTGCTTGTGGATTGTTTTGGGGGGCTGGGATTCCTCTTTCACCCCTTGTGCACTTGGCTCTACATACGTGGCAGGGGAGGATGGGGTGGCAGCTCTCTCAATGGTTTCGTAAGAGTCTGTGTCTTTTGTGGCCAGGTCACCTGCTATAACAAACAGGCCTTCTATTTCAAAAGAGAGGTGAGGGCAGAACTCTGCCCAGAAGCACATTTGGGTTGATCACGTCTGAATGGTGACGAAAGACAGCTATAGTTGCTGATGGAAGGCACTATGGAGGGATTGATGAACCTGGGTACTCCAAGTCCACACCTCAGACAAGAGTATCTAATAATCCTGTGTCAGGATATCTTCAAAATGGGTCCATGTTCCTGTACACTATGGAGGGATGGAGCAGACCCTACCAACAAAAATGGGGAGGCTTGGGGGGGGGGGCGTGGGAAGAACCTATTGAGCAGATAGGATTCCAAGCTACCCATGCTAAACAAAGCAAATTCTATTTACTTCCACGGGAGCCTGAGGTTTTTGACAGCAAAGAGAGACTTATGGTAGAGTTGTCGCTGCATTTATATTTAATAAATTTAAGAGAGAGATGAAATAGACTTTAGCAAGGCTAGTGAAATATTTATAAAAGCACACCGAAGCTGTGTAAGGGAGAGAGGGGAAATAAAACGGCTCACATGTGGGATCAAGTCGAGCAAGCCAGCTTTTAACCTGACAGTTCCCTAGCACTGCAGGCGTGAGAGCTGCCAACAGGCCACAGATGCACCACACCTGAGCTAGCCGGGAAGGTGGGGAGGTAGGGGCGGGAGGCGAGATGGGGACGGGTGGGCACAGCCAGTTCCACGCAGTCCGGGCAGCTGGCGCACCTGCCTAGCTGTTCAGGTGCGCCTGGCACCTTGCAATACTCTCCCAATCCTTCTCGCCCCTGGCCTGGATCCAGAAAAGCCCATGGCCCAGTAGGAGCACATGGAGCTAGCTCCTGGGGAGCCTCCAACGACTGAGGATTGAACACCCTGTGGCTTGTATCTCTTTAAGAGACCCCCATCTGTCTTCAAGTTACTGTCCAAGCAAAGGCTCCTCTTCCCATTAGAGGGGAATGTGGTTAGCTTTGTTTGCATTTTTTAAACACACAGTTAATACATGCCCATGATAGAAAGCTCCAAACACACAAAGAAAACATCTGCACCAGCAAGCATGCGCACTCCACCAACCACCTTGCACTCACCCTGTCTAGGGTGACCTTAATGTCAGGAGGGTCATTTCCGAGCAAGTCCTGCTTGCAACTGAGGGTTATATGACACAGTGTGTGCTGGACATTTCTCCTCAGTTTTGTGGGTTTGTTTTTTTTTTTTTTTTTTTTTTTTTTTTTTTTTTTTTTTTT
>NW_004949113.1:3767131-3864737 GCF_000317375.1 Microtus ochrogaster
CTCTCTCTCACACACACACACACACAGAGAGAGAGAGAGAGAGAGAGAGAGAGAGAGAGAGAGAGAGAGAGAGAGAAAACCACACCACTTTGTCCACTTTCCCAGGAGAAGTGGAAAATTGCTTTGCACTTTGCAGACTGAGCTGCAGAAATGGGTTGACCAAAAGCCAATTTGCAGAAGTCCAGCTAAGCGGATGACAGGCTGACCAAGCCTCTTGGGTTTGTGTTCCTCGAACCCCTCTATCCATTCTTGTTCCAAATAAATGAATTGTCCTCAAATTCTACCTCCCTCTCCATCCCCAGCCTTTGGATTTTGCTTTTTGTTTTGGTGTGTGTGTGTGTGTGTGTGTGTGTGTGTTCATGTGTGTACACAAGCCTGTGTGTTTGCAGGTACAGACCAGAATTTGACTTGACATGGCATGCCTTCCTCAATCACTTTCTGCCTCACATTGTAAGACAGGTTTTGACTGAACCTGGAGTTCATGAATGAATTCAGTAAAACTGACCGACCGTGGAGCACCAGGGATTTGCCTGGTTTTTGCTTCCCCAGAACTGGGATTTTTGTTTTGTTTTGTTTTGTTTTGTGTTTTTTTTTTTTTTTGAGACATGGTGTCTCAGTGTAACAGCCCTGGCTGTACAGCAGCTCACTCTGTAGCCAAGGCTAACCTCAAACTCACTGAGACCCACCTGCCTCTGCCTCCCCAGTGCTGGGATTAAGGGCGTGTATCACCACCTCCCTGCTGGGATTACGGCTTTTTACGTAGGTCTTAGAGATCCGGACACAGGTCCTCATGCTTGTGTGCCATGCACTTTCCCTACTGAGCCACCTACCAATGGCCTTTGGACTATAAATGGTCGCAGGGAGCCCCGCTGGACAATCTAAGATGTGGATCTGATGGTTCATTCAAAAGAACCGTGGCTACTCGCAACCTGCCCACACACTGACTTTTGTGACCCAACACATACCTTCCTTTGGGCTGCAGGGAGGTCTGGGGCCCATTTCTCTGAGCCCTGAAAGTGCCTTCTCCGGCCCTGCATCAGTATCCAGAGCCTCAAACTCCTACCATGGGGCTCATTTGAATATCTGGGGCAGGGGAGGCCAAGTGTTACAGGATCATAGAGGCAGCCACACTGAGCACTGTCAGGAGTCTCAGCGACACTAAGCACAGAACAAATGGAAAGCAGGGACAGTAATTCCTGCATCTCCCCTTCCTACTTCATGTCCCTGTTCTCCAGCCAGGCCTCCCTGGTGGAACCCTGATGACTGGCCTGTGCCCAAGTCGGTCCTTCTATTTGGGGCACTCTTCCTTACTCTCTCAGCCTTCTTTTTGCTTCAAACAGGTTTACTAAGGTTTGGTTTGTTCACAATAAATGGCACACGCTTAATGTTTGCAACAAACTAAGTTTTGACTCACACATATACCTATGAAACCACCGTCAAGGCAGTGCACCTGTCTTTACCCCAAGCTCCCTCCTGATGCCCTGTTATCCCCTCCCGTCTGTTGTTCCAAATACTCACGACCACTGCCAGGATTTCTGACCCTATGGGTTATTCATAGTCTTTACAGCTGTGTGTACTTTGAATCATATGGTATGATGCTTGTATGTCTGACTTTTTGCATAAAGCATCACCTCTGAGACACATAAGAGCTATTGAGTAGACCAGTAGGGTCATTCCTCTGTTTTGTTGAATGATATTCCATTTCAGGGGCATACCACAGTTTCTTCATTTGCCTCTGCGTGGATCGTAGGCTGATTGAAATCAAGCTATTGTGAATATCATGTGCTAAGTTTTAGATGGACATAAGCTTTCATCTCTCTTGATAAATCCCAGGTTCAGAACAGTTGGGTTATGAAATAGGTGTGTGTTTAAAATGTTCAGAACCTAACAACCTGAGTTTTGGCTCCACAGTGTAAGAGAGCCCCTTTTTGTCGGCATCCTCACCAACACTTGGTGAGTCACGCAGGTTTTAGTTACAGCACTAACTAGACAGTCCCGGGTTGCCGGTCGTGATACAAGCTTGCTTCCTGATGGTTGCTGCTCTTCGTCTTTTCCTCTACTCATGGAACATCTTCTTTTTCTTCTTCTTTTTTTTTTAAAGACAGGGTTTCTCTGTGTAATCCTGGCTATCCTCAAACTAAGAGATCCACCTACTTCTGCCTCCTGAGTGCTGGGATTAAAGGCGTGCACCACCACTGCCCGGCAACTAACATCACCTAATATTTTGGGTTGTGAGTCCAGCCTTTAGCAGCTGAGCCATCTCTCAAGCCCAAACATCTTCTTGATGAAAACATTTCACATTTTCCTCCTTGGGTGTGTGTGTCCCTGTAAGTGTGTGATGTGCACGCACACATGTAAGCCTGTGTGTAGAGGTCATAGGTCAATATCAGGGGTCTCCATCAAGTGCCCTCGGCTTAGTTTTTTGTTTTTCTTTTGTTTTTTGTTTTGTTTTGTTTTTGCTTTTTCGAGACAGGGTTTCTCTGTGGTTTTGGAGCCTGTCCTGGAACTAGCTCCTGTAGACCAGGCTGGTCTCGAACTCACAGAGATCCGTCAGCTTAGTTTTTGAGGCAGGGTCTCTCACTGACCCTGGAGCTCACCAATTCAATGATCCTACGGGAGCCTCCTGCCTCTACCTCATAGCTAAGATTTCAGATGCTTGCCACCACACGTGTCCTTCCACGTCTGCGCTGGGCTCCACGTCAGGACCTCATGCTTGAGAGGCAGGCACTTTACTGATAGGCCACCTCCTCTTAGGTGCCATTTGCTGTCGGCTTATCTTTTTTTGTTACTGAATTTTGAAAGTTTTAGAAAAACACCCTAAGAACATTAGTCTGTCAGCTAATAATCTGATTGCAAGTGGCCCCGTGCTTTGTTTCTCCTTCCTTCCGTTGAGTCTTTCAAAGACAGTGCTTTTCATTTTCAGAATCAAATTCATTGTTTTTTCTCCTCGGGACCACGGTTTTGGCACTACATCTAGAAAAGCTTTGCTCACCTCGAGGCCAAAAAATTTTTTTCTCCTGATTTATTCAGGGATTTTTTTTTGGAAGTTTTTGCATTTTTGCATCTGGGTCTGTGGCCCCGTGTTCAGTGCTTTATGTAGCAAGTAATAAATCAAGGTTGATTTATTTTGTGCAAGGCTCTCCAATGGCACCAACACAACTTCTAGAAGCAATTATTCTAGGCTCACTCTCCGAACTCCGAGAAAGCATGGCTTTCCCACGTATGGAACGCATCCTTCCTTCACCGTACATGGCGAGCTTACTTCCGGGCTGTCTGCTCCGTTGTCCATCTCTGCTTCAACAGCTGCTTCCTTAGCCCGAGTGTAAGTCTGGAAACAGGGATCATGTCAGGCCTTGGCTGCAGGGATTTCAGGATTGTTTTGAGTTGACACATGCGGGCAGGGCAGGTCCGCCTATTCAGGTCCTCCTAACTCTCAGCAATATGCTAGTCTTTTAGAGAACAGCTCTTACATCTTTCTCTCAGACTGAGCTCCTAGCATTCCGAATCATATACTACATACAGCAAGCAGTGTTTTTAGTGGTGGTTCCTGGCTCTTCCTCACTAGTCTGTGAACACAGTAGATTCTGTGTATCACCGCGTGTCCTTCAGCCCAGTTCAGCATCATCATTAATGGTAGCGAATATTCTATTGATTATCACATACCTACACAGACAAGCATGTAAACTGCAAAGAAAACTATTCTAACTGCTTTATTTGCTTTCTATCCCATGCACATTTGGGAGCCGGACCCTCCTGGATGATGCTGTATAAAAACAGAGAGAGGACATCCAAGCCTTGCTGATGACCTGGCAAGGCTTCCTGTTGTCATTAAAGTAAGTACACTGTTACCCATGGGTTTTTGTGGTCAAGGACACTCTGGGTGGGTTGAGATAAACTGATTTTCTTTCTTATTTTTTAGTGTCTATTTGTCTGTTGGAGAGTATGTGTGCATGTGTGCTGGAGCCCGCAGAGGCCAGAGGAGGGTGCTGGATCCCTGGAACTGAAGTTATAGACCGTTGTGAGCTTCAAAGCCTGGGTAAGGGGAGCGCTGGGGTGCTGTGTGTGAGCAGTTTGCACCTTGACCTGTGGAGCCCCTCCCTCCTGGGCTCAGAATAGGCTGAATTACCCAGCTTAACGTGTGCAGCTTTCCATTGCTGTGATAGAACACCATGGCCGGAAGCAGCATTTGAAAGAAGGTTTATTTGGCTTACTGTTCCAGAGAGAGGAGAGTCCATCATGGTGGGAGGTGTGACAGCATGGTGACAGTGTGGTGGCCGGAGCAGGAAGCTGAGTGATCACATCTTTAACGGTAGGCACGAAGCAAGGAGCAAGCTGGAGCAAGGCCTTAAACTCTCCAAGTCTGGCTGCAATGACCTATTTCCTTCATCCAGGCTGCAACCCCTCCCTTAACCTTCCCAAACCATAGAACTCACAGAGACCCGCCTGCCTCTGCCTCCCAGGTGCTGGGAGGAAAGGTGTGAGCCACCACCGCCCAGCTCATTTATCATATCCTGATCTGTGCCTTTGTGTGCCGGGAGTTAACTGTTTAAACAGGAGTGCCGTGACCAGAACGATTTAACGTCTTTGCTGCTACCTCTAACATCTGTATCCATTCTATGTCAGTTTTGATTGAATAATTTCCCTCTTTCTCATAGGCCACATTTTCCTGCCTCTGGACACATCTGGTGATTTGTAAATGGGCACCAAACTGAATCTTTGCCTTCTGGGTGCCAGATACTTTGGGGTTTGTACACATCCTTAAGCTTTGTTGAGGATAAGCTAAAGTATTTAGGGCCAGCTTCATCCTTCTAGGGTCTTGTTTTCAGGGCTTGTTAGGTGACACCAGAGTGCTCAGCCTAAGGCTTGCGACTGCCTCCCTCTGAGACAAGGCTGCTATGTCAGTCAGCTTTGGGTTACTGTTACAAATAGAAGATGATCAGGTCATGAAGTGAAAAGGTCCGTTTCATCTCAGTTGGGCGGCTTCGGTTCCTGGCTGGTGAGTCCCACCACTTTGGGTCTATGGTGAACTATGTGCTAGTGGAATGCCTCTTTAGGGACCAAGCTTCTACCACATGGGCATCTAAAGGAACCCAAAAACCCAAACCATAGCAGCCCTGCTGAGTGCTCTACCCAACGCCTTGTGAATCGCTAGATCTTCCCACCAAGCTGCTCAGAACAGGCAGCGCTCCAGCCCTGTGCCTCCAGATCCTCATGTCTCAGGGCGTTCAGTGTTAACTCCAGGACCCCAGCTAGTTTCCTCCCGTGCCCTGGCTCATTAGTACTGTGTGAAGCACACACAGGAACAATGCCCACTCTGAACTCAGAAACATAGGTCTCTTTTGGGGGAGGGTGAGACAGGGTTTCTCTGTGTAACAGCCCTGGCTGTCTCTGTAGGCCATGATGACCTTGAACTCACAGAGATCCACCTGCCTCTGCTTCCCTGAGAGCTGGGATTAAAGGCGTACACTGCCACTGCCACCACCATTACCACCCCAACTCCTGGCTAACATGGGTCTCTTAACTCAGGTCTAACCTTCTGCTCAGGGGCCTGATCGTATTCTGCTCTTCACCCTCCCCTGTGCCCAGGGTTCTGATAGCCCAGGGCCTCACTCCAGCCCTGCTCAGCTCTCTGACAGTCCAGCTCCTTGGAAACCTCAAGGCAAAAAGCTGAGGCAGACACAGGACTTCCTTCACTTGGCTCTCACGTCTCAGGGAGCGTAGCCTTTCATTTCTGTCAGTGTTTAACAAATGACTGCTTAGATCATTCTATTATTTTATATGTATGGGTGTTTTGCCCGCATGCATGTCTGTATACCACACATATACCCTGTCCAGAAGAGAGCATGGGATCCCCTGGAACTGGACTTGCAGATGGTTGTGAGCCATCAGGTGGGTGTTAGGAATCAAGCCCAGGTCCTCTGGAAGAGCAGCCGGTGCTCTTAACTGCTGAGCCGTCTCTGCAGCCTCTAACCTGCTGTCTTATACGCCTGTCCTATAATCTTTTTGTTTCAGTCTGGCCCATGTTATCCCATCTTGGCTGGAAGTAGAAGTTCCCTCCCTCACAGGGATGTTAGCGCTCCCTATTTCACCCAGAAGTTATATATGGGTGCCTCATTTCTTCCTTTGACGTAGTTCATACCCATTTGTATTGCTCTTGCCTGATTATAATCAAATGGACCATAAGGAAACAGGGGCTGATCCAGGTCTTCTTCATTGGCACAATAAGTCTGGCACACAGTAGGTGCTTGATTCATGTTGAATATTTTGAAGATGTTTAGCTCCCAGTGGTTGAAATAACAATAATAACTCTCTCTTCCTTGTGTTGGGTCAGACACTGAGGACATGAAACTTATTAATATAAGGTGTACCTATGCACCCACAAATAAGACACTAATTCACCAGTTTGTGTCTTCAAGACCCCAGAAGTCACAGTTGGCAGTTAGTCAAGCAATACTGATCAGTGGCAATTTGGACAAGAAGGTGGCATGCAGAAACAAGGAAGACAAGACGGCTGGGCATCCCAGGCAAACAGGGAGCCTGGTCTCAGAGTGAAGAGTCTGTAGCTGTACAGCCTGTCTTCCTCCTGAACTTCAGGCTCCCCAACCCCCAAGGTCATGGAAAAAGTCCTAACCCAAGTAGTTTGAGGACAAAAGTCTATAAAATGACCTGATTTCAAATGATATTTTGGTCTGTATTTGATGGGGGTGGGATGCTCTTAGTCAAAGAATGCTCAGCCCCTCCTCTCTGCCCTTCTCTACAATGAGGCATTTCCATAAGAGAAACTGCTTGATGGACCTGCTCCCTTTAAATTATTTCCTAACGATTCAGGCCCGGAGCCTCTCCTTGGCTCACCTTTCCTTTCAATTACTTCCATTCTCCAGTGGAACAATGGCGGCGACCGGCCCCTCCTGCCTGGGACTCTGCAATGTGTGCCCCTACAGCCAGGTGCCCAGGCTGGGCCCTGGCTTTGTTCCCCTGGCCAGACAGCCGGTGTTTCATCTTCCCATCTCCCCATTCTGCACCATTTAAACTTTAACCTGGTAGTAACTTTGCCCACCTTGGCTCCCGATTCAAAGGCTGGAAGATGAAAGCCCTCCCCTTGGATGTGGCTGGAAACTTCATCCCCAGTCTCTCTGTGTCTTTGAACTGCCTTGGAGCCTTTGTGCCCAGACCCTTTTATTCCCCCTGGGGCTCTAGCTTTCAGGCTTGGGGGCTTAGGAAAGGCAGCAATGGGGGCTTCCCCACCGGGGCCCGACGAGACCCCCAGGGCCCCTGGTATGCCTCTCACCTGTACGCACACATGTGCCATCCCACCCCGGGCCCAGGAACGGGTCTCTTGGGCCACTATCCCTGGCCTTCAAGGCCAGTCCCTCGCCTTCATTCAGCCCTCCCCCATCTCAGCTTCCCTTCACAAGCCCCAGACCCACAGCAACTTCAAGGCTGAGAACCCCAGGTGGGTCTTGCAGAAACTTTTTCCTTTTCAATGCCAGGCAGGCCACTCGCTGCTCTCAGATGTCGGGCAAGGCACAATGAGAGAATTCTGCAATCACACACACACACACACACACACACACACACACACACACACACACACCCAGGTAGTCAAGACCAAATGGGAGAGTAGGAAAGTGAGCCTGAGAGAGTGAACCCCAAAGCAGACCCAACTTTTCTTGGTCCTCCATGAAGGTCTCACACTGCGAGGGTGCACAGCACCACCTTTCAAAGCCACTGGGGCCCCCCTCAATTATACTCCAGGATTTTTGTCATTGACAATGGAGAATAGTCTGTGTCACCCATGTCTCTGATGCTGACAGAGGTAAGGGGCATTGACCTGAGTTGTATTGGTGGACTTCAGAAAGATATGTCCAGTCTCTAACCCCTGGGATCTGTGGCTATTCCCTGACTTGGAAAACTGGTCACTACTGACTAAGTTAAGGCTTGAGAAGAGGGAGTCACTGTTGCTCACTCAGTGTGGTCACTTAACCCAGTGACAAGTGTCTTCTGAGACCAGAATTCTGGTAGCACACTGTGACCCTATCGCCCTCCTGTACCTGTGGGGATGAGATGGGAAGTGTGACCACAAGCTAGGGGACACTAACAATCACTAGAAGCTAGACTATCCCCTACAGCCTTGGTGGGGGAGCCCTACTAACACCTTAACTTTTGATTTACACCCTGCAGAATGGTGACAAAAGTCAGTTCTGTTTTCTAAGTTACCAAGTGTGTGTCAGTTTAGCTTCAGGAAATAAATGGAAGTGTACAAGGGAATGGGCCATCACACTTCTTCCTCTCTGAGCCTGGATTGTCCCAGGACATCACCAGAAATGGCTAAAAAGTGACCTTAGCCAAGAGATGGGAGAGGGGCATACTGGGAGCAATGGACCTTCTCCTTTTCCAGGGTCATATGAGGATAACATAAGGATAAAAGGAGGAATGGGGTCTGTGGAAGCAGAGAAAGAATGAACCAAGATGCCAGTTCATTGCCACCACAAACTGTCCACCAGGCTAGAACAAGAGACGGCACTTCCCAGAGGAGAAACTGCATTCAGGAGTCTAGGACTGGAGACACAGCGTGACTTAATCCTGCCTCCTAAAGAAAGCAAGGCACAGGACTGGAGAGATGGCTTAGTGATTAAGAGGTCTAGCTGCTTTTTCAAAGGTTCTGAGTTCAATACCCAGCAGCTACGGGGTGGCTCACAACCATCTATGGTGGGATCCAATGCCCTCTTCTGACATGAAGCTATACACGCAGATAGAGCACTCATATACACAAAATAAATAAATCATTTAAAGAAAGAAGGAAGGGAGGAAGGAAGGAAGGAAGGAAGGAAGGAAGGAAGGAAGGAAGGAAGGAAGGGAGAAAGAGAGAGAGAGAGAGAGAGAGAGAGAAGAGAAAACCAAGCACATATGAGGAGCAGGAGGTCAAGACACACATTGTCCACTAACATGCTGGTCACACTAACATGCTGGTCACACTAACATGCTGGTCACACTAACATGCTGGTCCGAGAAGTCCCTGGAACAAAACATCTTCTGAAGATAGAACCCGCTGACGGCAAAGCTGTATCTTGGGGTAGGGTAAGCGAGTATTCAAGAGCCGTCCCGAGTCTTGACTCATCTCCTGACCACACCTCTCACTTCAAGCCTCACCTTGGGAGTCAGAAGAGCTATCTACAAATTTGAAAGTAAGGCCAAGACATTGAGAGCAGAGATGAGAGATCAAGCAGAAAGGACCCAAACTCCTAGGCACTTTTAGCCACTCAAAAGTGCCAACCCCCTGCGGTAGGGGCATGGTACTGAGGCAGCACAGGACCCGCAGAATGCCACTTGTGTGCGCAACAGATTGGGGCAGTTCCCCGGGCTGCTGTGAGATCTAGTGAAGGTTCTGGGAGCCTATGACAGGCCTCTAGAGATGGCGGCAGAGTCTCCAGTGACTGTTCAGACAGCGGAGCCATTCGAAGCACTAACATAAGTGAGAGGCTCCCACGTGTCACTTGGTAGCAGAGAGGTATGTTTGTAAGGTTATATGAGACAAGCTTGGTGGGTCCCCAGACTACTGGATGACGGTGTCAGAGGGAAGACATTGTCAGAGGGATTCTAGAACTGCAACCTTAAGTGAATGCAAGAGTCATGTTTGTGTGTGTGTGTGTGTGTGTGTGTGTGTGTGTGTGTGTGTTACATCTGTAGGTTCAAACTATATTTTTTTTTCTTGGAGTTGTCTGCAGGTACCACCTCCAGTGAAGCCAGTAATTTGAAGCTGGTACCACCTCTAGTGAAGCCAGTACTTTTAAGCAGGTACCAGCTTCTGGGACCAGAGTTGCCCTGAAGGTTCCAGTGCACAGACAGGCAGAGCGCCACTCCATCTGTCTACCTTGACAGCAGTCAGAGAGCCCCTCCTTCTGCCCCTGTTACCACCATGGCCTGTGCCCTGCTCCTGGCCAAAACTAAGTCTTCTACCGGCCTGGCTCCTTAGGGAGCCTTACCAGGAGGTAAGCATCACCGGTCACCCAGCAGCTTGCCTAGGTACAGCCCACAATCTGCTAATGGCCTCACAGTCATTAGGCAAAGGACACACTTGCTCGCAGAACCATCTAAACCCCATTGAACTAATCGCATAAATTTTCTAACAGATGTAAACTCTCTGGGAAGATGGGCTGGGCATAAGCACCCTGCTGCTGACCCACTGTGAGTAACCTAGGTTTCCATTTCAAGGCAGATGGCCTTCCAGAGAGAACTGGGCCTCTAACAGTTATTTATGGGTGATGACGGAGGTAGCACAGAAGGCAGGTAACTTGGTTTTGCCCCCAGGAGTCCTCCACATCCAAAATCCCTGAGTGCCCTTTGTTATCCCTCCTCTCCAGACTGCTCAGTGGTGGAGACGGTTCCTGGTCCCCAGGTAATAGTAACGGTGACAACCTCTGCGTGTGAGAGCCCCTTAATAGTGTGCCAAGTGCATGTTTCTCAGAGACACCGCCTGTAGCTAGAAAGGGAGCCCTTTGCGAGCTGCAGGATACGTTTCTGTTGATGGTGGGTGGCTTTTTCAGAGAGCTGATCCGAGAAGAACCATCACTTTGGTGAGTGCACAACCGTGATTAGATAAGCCACATCTCTGGGAACCCAGCCAGGCTATTTCGAACATTTCCACATTGTCCTACCCCCTAAGCTGGAACACATTTCCCTGGAGCTGAAGACCACACCCCCAGGTAGGACGATTGGCATTTATCCCTTTCTTGTGTATAGCCCAGAGCTTTATGTAGTGGTACCTGGCTCGAAGGGGCCACAGGAGGGCGAACTTTGAGCATGAACTTTTGTCTAGGTGCCTGGGAGGGGAGGGCATTGATTCTGATACAGCCTGAGACCCACTCCTCACAGCTTGTCTGTAAACGCACAGGAGTATATGAGCTGAGCTTATAAGCTGCCCCCGTCCCCCATGCTGCCCTGGCAGGGGAGCCAAGCCCAGGCAAAGGCCGAGCACAGCATCTGTCCTCAAAAGAGCTGGGTCTTAGTTCTGGTTCGGAGACAAAGGCTTAAAATAGATCATCTTATAGAGAAGGGACGGTCTATTCTGGTTCACAAGTTCAGCAGTCTTAGACCACAGTCACTTGGCCTTGTTGCTCTGGGCCTGTGGCAGACAGTACTCAAAGCCTGTTTACTCCATGACAGACAAAGAAGCAAAGAAAGGGACACACAGGAAGGGGTCAGAGTCCCGGCGATTTCTTCAAGGGCATGCCCCTGATTATTTAACTTCCTTCCACTAAGCTCCGCTTCCTTAAGGTCCCATTACCTTCCCCTAGCACCTTGGGAAGGAAACCAAGCCTACAAAAAATAGGGCTTTTGGCAAAGGCGCAATGCAAACTCCAGCAAGCCTCTTCTACCTGCCAGACTGGGTAAGAAGGCCTTAGCTTTTACTGCAAATGCCCCGAGCCTCTTCTACACCCTCAGCACTGTGCACACAATTAATGCATTCATTGCATTTGCATAGTGATGACCAGAATGCCTGGCACAAATAAATTTTAAACGTGTTTATTTCGATGCACAGTTTCAGAGGCATCAATCCACGAACTTGGGCAGAACACCAGAATGAGACTGAAGAGTTTCTTGACCCCCATGGAAGTAGAGGAGTGGAGCCCAGATAAGATACTGCCAAGGGCCATCCCCTGGCCATCTAGTTCCTAGAACTGATCCCCATCTCCAGCATTTCCAGCACTTCCAAAATTAATGCCACCGGTGTGTGCAACCACACAGGAACCTGTGGGGGACATTTCATATTCAAATTATAACCACTGATGATTTGTAACTACCCAGCACTTGGGAAACAGAGGCATGAGAATCTCTGTGAGTCTGGGGTTAGCCTGGTCTACTGAGTGCATTCCAAGACATCCAGGGCTACATGGAGAAAGCCTGTCTCAGCACGCACACGTGCGCGCACACACACACACACCAACAACAAAGCTGTAAATGTAACTCACGCATGGACAGGTGACATGTCTGAAACCCACTTAATGTGCAGACACGTCTTGTCATCCGCTGTGCTCCCGCCTGACGGGTTTTCTACGGCAAACACCTCCTCTGCGTCCCAGGCTGCTTCTGGGCCATCCCACCCTCACTCTCAATGAGCTCAAGGATTATGAACTAATCCTAATATATTTGCCTGAGCAAAACCTAATTAGAAAGACAAATCTGCAAAAACGGAGAAAAACCATGAAACTGTAGAAGGTGCCCCCAGAGTCTGGAGGTGAAGAGAGGATCTTCCTCCCTCTGAGCTATCTCTCTCAGCTCAAATGAGGGAGACAGGGCTTTTCTCTGTAATGGGCAAAGCCGGCAGCCTTTGGAAGATGGCATTTGGAATTCCATCCTGAGAGGGGTCTGGATGCACCTCACCTGCCACCTTCCTTCAAGCTTGAATTCCAGGTCCACCAGAGAATCCCACAAATGGTGACATGTTTCCATCGAAGGCCATAAAGTCCCAGTTCCCAGGCAAGTGTGGAGGGTGGAGGAAGGGAAAGAGAGAGAGGATGTGTATGAACAAAGAACTTGGGAATCACGTGACTAACGCCTCAGGACTGGTACAGTATGGCAGCTTGCACAGAGAACTCTCCCGCCCTCCATCCCCTCAGCCCCACAAACACTGTCTTCGCATGATTGGCCACTAGTAACCTGCTTCTACTCCATGGCCAGTGGGGCAGAGGTCCAGGATCAGCAGTGGTTGGATCTGATTGGCCTCTCTTCAGACAACTATGCATATACATATGTGCTAATCATATGTTCAAGGTGGGGGATGTAACCCGCTGACTGATGATCCCTGGGTCACTTTTCCACCTCTACATAAAGTTTATCTCATCTAATACCAGGGTAGCTTCAAGAAGGAGAGGGGCAGCCTAACCTAGGACAGCTCTCAGCGGACGGCACTAGAGATGCAGCCCCATTCTGTGTCCTACAAAATGAATGGAAAGGAGAAGCTCTATGTGGCCTGGGAAGCTCAGGCCCCAGTCTGTTCTGTCACATCATAGGATACCATCAGTCTGCCTGAAGACCTAGTTGATGGCAGACTTTGGTCAGGAGAGACGGCCCTCATTTCCTCTGAGGTCTCCTCAGCCAGGTCCTGCATGCAGCAGTCACTCAGTCTTTGCCTCTGTTGGATAGGAAGTCAGCGAGCTATAAAGAGAAGCAGGAGGTGTATACCAAGTAGCGAAAAGTTCTATATAGTCCATGGCAAGTTATTTACCGAGCACCCAAGGGTTCTCAGGTCCCAAATGCAGCAAGCACGGAAGGGTTATGGGGATAAAGGAAAGTGCTCCAGCATAGATGGTACTGAGCGGGACCTGGAAGGATGGCGGAATCATTCAATAGGGGGCATGCATAGGACCAGCAAGAGCACAGAAGCGTAACTGCTGATGTAAGAGCTGTGCAGTCTGCCACCACATTGGTCAAACCCACGCTGGGGTTGGTCCAGCTGGGCTAGGTCGGTGTCCTCTTCCTCCTTTACTACCCCACATGTGTTTCTCCAGAAGCTGTGTGTGATGTGGAAGACGACCTTCCCTAAACAGAAGAGGACTGGTCCTCCATCAAGGGTACATGGGTAACTGTGCTCTGCTGCTAGAACTGTGAAATAAGCTATCAAAGGGCAAAGGTGCTGTGTGAATTGCCCACGGAGTAGGCTCTATGGCCAGCAGATGACAAAGCTGGCTGCAGAGATAGATATTGTCAGTTCTTAGGACTGGGACCCCACCCAGGTATTATTTATTAAGTTTTTGCATGATGCTGGGCACTTTGCTAAGTACTTTCTGGTATCAGTTGTAGTATTACTGATTGAGTACTCATTCAGTGCTTATGACTGTTATATTATTACAGTATCAGTAGACATTAAGTGCTTGGTGCTATTTCCATATATTGCTATTGATAAGTACCCACGAAGTGCTTGTTACTGTTCTCTCATAGGATTAGCTCTATCCCCATTAAACAGATGGAACAACTGAGATTCACAGAGTCATATAACTTGAGGTTGGAATGCAAGAGACTGGCTTCCCAGCCAAGATAGCTCCCTTTCTACAGGAGAGTGGGGAATGTACCCTACATCCAGTCTGAGGGGGCTGAAGAGGAGGCTCTGTTTCACCGGTTCCCAGACCCCAGCCCTTTCCAAGCCGACATGCAAGGCGGGGAGTAGACGGAAGCTGCCCACCCAGGGACTGGCTCCAAGCCTTCCAGAACCCGGCAAACATGAAACAATCACAGATGAGACAAGGCTTGAAAGCCACCGTGCCTAAAATAAAAGGAAGTCGCATTGTAAAAGACCTGGCAAAGATGACACAAAAAAAACTTGTTAAGATCAAAAATATAGCAAACCCTCAAAAAAGAGGCTTGAGATAAAGGAAGTGGGGATTTACCTGGGGGCTTCCACAGGGGCTTCTAACGTGGGTGAGGGCGGGGCCATCCCCAGCAGGGCTTGGGCACACTGGTTCTTTTGTCCTTGGTGGGCACCTTTCATGTCCTCCCCTGCCAGGGCTATGGGGCTGGAGGACGTTGCGCAGACGTCGGACACCCATTAAGTTTTCCAACTTGAAACTCATTTCTTTCCTTTTAAACTTGGAAACTTGGAATCCTTTCAAGGCCTGAGGACGCAGGCCTCCTCACAGTACTGTCTTTCTACCTCCGCGTGCCGAGACGGAGGGGCTTTCTGTCTCTGCCCCACAACTGACAAAGGGCCCGGTCTCCTGTGTTTTGAGTCCTCTGAGGAACAGAGGACCCAACAGATTCCCGGTGTAGTTCTTTCTCAAACAAGTGTGCTTGTGGGATTTACCAGACCATACGCCACGCCGCAAAAAGCAATGCTCCCTGACTCCCAACCACAACGATGTGTTTGAGGGGGGGGCAATCAAGCCCTAGAGTCCAGGCACCCATGCTTAAAGATGTCTCTCAGAGCCAGGCGGTGGTGGCGCACGCCTTTAATCCCAGCACTCGGGAGGCAGAGGCAGGTGGATTTCTGGGAGTTCGAGGCCAGCCTGGTCTACAAGAGCTAGTTCAGGGACAGGCACCAAAGCTACAGAGAAACCCTGTCTCGAAAAAAAAAAAAAAAAGATGTCTCTCAGAGCAGCCACAGCCCTCATAGGACTTGGGGATACCACACCTTTGAGGATGACCTGCTCCCTAGGTCTTGCTTTACCCCAGCTTAGACAAATTCTCACAGATGCAGCACCTCCCTGGTCAGGCACCACAGAGCTGGCCCAGGAAGACCCAGGAACACAGGCAAGGTACAGGCCGGGGCCAAGGGCTTAGTGGTGTGTCAGGCTTCCCCAGCACCAAGCAAACTGGACTCAAGCTCACTGACACAGAAGCCCCGCTAATGTGGACTGGGATCTCATTTGGGTTTCACCTACAGTATGCACAATATGGACACCTCCCACCCAGCTGTCCTGTTGAAGGGATGGGGGGATGGGCAGACTTTGGTCCTGGTCACAGCTGTTGTATGGCACCATGTATGGGTCCCACAGGTTAGGTAGGTCTATCATAGAACTCTGGGCTTGCTGAGCCTGGAAGGACAGTGTTAGTATTACTGGGTAGAGAGCTGGAATCAGCGTGGCCATGGAGCAGAGAATGAGAAGTGACGTAGGCGTACAGAGAGGAAAAAGAAAGGAGGGAGACAGATAGCAGGATGCCCCTCACCAAACCTCCAAATTTGTGAAGACTTAGGAGGGGTTCACGCACTCAGTGACCTCCCCCCATCCAACCCTCCCGATCATTGTGATCTGGAGAAGCACACCCTTCCCGACTGGGAGCCCTACCCTGAGAACCTTGGGCTGTGCAGTTTGTCTCCACAGACCTTGGGGTCCATCACCTGGATGGAGTGCCCTTCAGTGCGATCTGAGTGGTGGAGTTTTCTCTCCTGAAACTGGGATCTAAATTCATCCCAGATCACTGGATCTTCAAGAATTTCCATGACCTCTGGTGCAAAGAGCCCAGCTCTGTCTAAGCCTCAGGAATCTGGATTTCAGCCTCGATGGTCTTTAGCCTCCTGCTTTCCCCTTCTTTGCCCAAACCTTGCCAACCCTGGCACTCTTCATGCCCAGCATAGAAGGCAGCTGTCCTGCTATCATAGACACCTGCCAACTCTCAACAGT
Source organism: Microtus ochrogaster (assembly GCF_000317375.1). Classification (NCBI taxonomy): domain Eukaryota; kingdom Metazoa; phylum Chordata; class Mammalia; order Rodentia; family Cricetidae; genus Microtus; species Microtus ochrogaster. Next base: position 3,783,247 of record NW_004949113.1, read on the forward strand.
GGCCAGTAGCCTCTAAAGGGGTGCTGCCTGGCCTCCCCTAAGCCTATGCTTTCTCCTGTAGGAGAATTGAGTCCCCAGACAGACATCTACCAAGCTTATAACCCCATCAACAGTGTTAACCCCAAAAGGTCTAGGAACCCAAATGTCCCTATCAAATTTCTCCATAAGATAAGGTCTAGGAACCCAAATGTCCCTATATCAAATTTCTCTATAAGATAAGGCCTCCAGATGAAGGTAGACGAGAAAAGGCGGAGGATGTGGAAGAAGAAAGGGGAATAGGGGGAAGGACATGGGAGAAGTGGGGAGGTAGAAGATAGAAGAAGAAAGTGGGGGAGGGAAAGTAGGACGGTGGGGGAGGGGAGGGAGAAGTAGAAAGAGAGAAGGAAGATGGAGAGTAAAGAAATCCGTAAACCTTTTGTGGAGTGCAGGGCTTCTCTGCTCAGGGTCGTGGCCCTAAGATAGAAGATATCTCTTCATTGCGACTGCTCCTCCTGGACCTTGGGACTGAGCAGAGGACCAAGAGGTCAGCATGACTCAAAGTACAAGACTAAAAAACGTCAAATTAGGGCTGAGTTAGGACTGCAGGGACATGGTGGCTTAAACATAGTCACCAAAGAGTCTTCATTGACTGTTATCTTTGCACGGCTCATGGTTCCCTTTTGCTCTGAACTTCCTAGTTTGTTGTAGGGGGACCCAGAGTCAGTTTGCCACCCTGGACACCCCGTGATTCTTCGTGACAAAAAGTTAGGCTTTTCCCAGATGACAGGGAAGTAACTGTGCAAATCCAGACCACCCCAGGAAAGGGGAAAGGATTTCAAAGTCTGGGGAGTAGGTAAGAAATATTGGTCCTGAGGAGGGGACATCAGGCTCTTGGTCCTCTGTTCCCATCTGCATAGCCTGGTGGTCCCCTTGCCTCCATGAGTTTTTAGTGAGCCCCTCAATAGAAGGTGGCCATGGCATGCATACAGGTGAAACATCTAAGGACCAGACAGAATATAACAGGGACTATTTAATAGGACATCAGTCATGTGTAGCTACACGAAACCATCTTCCTTGTGGATAAGAAATACTCAAATGCTGGATATAACTCAAACTAAAATGGAATTGTCACAATAGGCTCCAAAGAGACTGTACTACTACTGGGTGATACATGGGGCAGGCCTGTTGGGTACAGGGAAAAGAAGACATTGGTAAGGGAGCCTTGAGTTCCTGTTAGCCCTATTTTAGGATGCTATGTCACTGTCCCCCACTGATATGGGCACAGGTGCCCCCTCCCCTGTCTGGCCCATGGCGCAGGTTCCAGGAAGCCAAAGCAGATGAGCTGGTCAAGCATAAGTTCCAGGGTAGCGGCAAGACTGAGAACGGCCCAGAGTGGGAAGGTATTGAGGAAGAACTGTGGATCAAAGGCACAGGTTGGAACACACAGAGGTCCACAGGTGACAGGAATACACGCTTGGTGACAGGCAAAGTACTTGTGGGTTCTTTCCAGGGCTGTCTTGCAGTCTAAAGAGGAAAGTGGTAGGAAATGCCTCTGGAGACCCAGTAGGTGGCGCTGTAGTAAAGACTAGATGGAAGCACCCAGCGAGGTTCCTGGTCTCAGAGCCTAGGCCACAAGGAGCCTAGGAGATGGCAAGGGCCACAAAGAGGCTTTCTGAACACACAATGACTGGAGCCCGGGCTCCTGGGACCCTGGTCTGGTCCTTCCCATGCTGTGCTAGGTTTTCAGCTGGATTACAAAGACCGTGTGTGCTAGGGAGCTGGAGCTGGACAGGAAGCAGTGACTGTGAAAATATGGCACGAGAGGGACCCTGGCAGGTCCTACTGCGGTGGGGGCTGCCGTGGGTGACAGACATGCCATACAGAGAGAGTGTGAGTTTTATTGAGAAGAGGATATTGGGAGGGGAAGAAAGAGGGAAGGAGAAATGGAGGGGAGAAGGGAGGGAAGGAGGGAGGAGAGGGAAGAGGGAGGGAAGGGGGAAACAGATAGAGAGGAGACAGAGACAGAGAAAGAGAGAGGAGAGAGGGGAGAAAGGGGGAGGAGAGGGAGAGAGAGAGATGGAGACCCTCCTGTCTCAGCAGGAAGAAAGAGGTCTGGAGTAGGTGGAGCTTTTCTCTTAAAGGGCCCTTTGCACCTAAGTAGAGTCTGAACTGTTTGCCATAAGCAGAGGGGTGACTGTGCCAGGCTTCCAAGGGGCACCAGGATACTACCAGTGACTGGTCGCTTCATGGCGGTGGTCACTCACTAAGCACCTCACTCTTGCCTTGCCAGAAGAAAAAGGATCCAGGATGTGAAAGTCCCTCTAGACCTCAATGAACTATGTGGCTTGCTGGGATCCACTGAAGAAGAGAGACTGTGACCTCAGGACACGAGGCTCACTATGTGCCGCCTGCCTGGCCAGGCTCTGCTCAGACTCCCTTCTCCAGGGACCTGCTCCAGCCCCAGTTCGTTTTACATGGAGTTGCTGCAAGAACTCTCCTGGATCACCCAGCGCCAATGGACAGTTTAGATGGTCATCCACCTCTCCCCCTTCCCTATCCCCCCCCCCCCCATTCACACTGAATCCCCGACAGGAACTGCCCTGGGATGGAGCAGAGCAGAGCTGGGTGTTGCTGGCAGCAGGTTGGGGTGAGGAGCAGGTACAGGAGTTCCAGCAGGTTCTGTTTACTTACTTTCCACATCACTGACAAAACCAGCTTAGGGGAGGTTTATTTTGGGTCACAGTCTCGGAGGGCTCAGTCCATGGTTGCCTGGCCCATGTGGATGGATGGACAGGAAGCAGGGCAGAAGGAACACAGGAAGAGGATAGAGCAGGATGCAGACCTGAACATGCACCTAGGTGCCGCCTGCCTTTCCCACCTCCAATAACGCCGTTGAGATGCCTCTCTGACCACACATCTGAATTCTCATCTAGAAGGCGGGAGATGCGGAACCACAGAGGTAGTTAGCGAACATGGATTGGCAGGAGAGGGAACACGCAACACTTTTGCCTGACGTACATGTCCAGGTTTAGGCACCACTGTGGATAATCTTGGGTTCATTCTGATCCATCTTGGTCACCAAGTGACCTTGTCTGATATGGGAGATTCTCTGGAACAGATTATCAACAGAACACCACGGCCTGGCAGTGAGAGCCAAGGCAGTCTACGCTGTCAAGGGCTTGTTCATGTCTCGGTTGTTCTGAGGACACTTGGCAAAGCAGAGATGCCATTCCAGCTGTGCTAGAGCCTCCGTGGCGGTTAAGTGTTGCTGAAGCTGCTGATGCCACAGAGGCCCAGAGGAAAGTGGAGCCTGTGTGCACAATAACATGAACAGCACAAGGCTGGCAAGGCTTAAAGAACGCCTGTGAGTTGCAAGGCGAGAATGGCTTAAAGTGAGTTAGAGGGCAGGCTGGGTTAGTCCAGTAAGATGACTAGGCAGATGTTGCTCTGTGCCAAAATAGTAGCCACCCACAGTCAACTTGGGACCCTGTGGTCAGTAGACCATAAGATCTGCCACTAAGAGGGAGATCTGAAGGACAGGTAGGGTCCCAGAAAGAAAGCTGCTCTTTGGGGAACCATTGCAGTCTTCACAGTGGGTACATGTACCTTAAAGAAGGAGCCAAGGGGCGATGCGAGGGGTCAGACTGTGACCTCTCGGGAGGGCTGACTCCTAGGACTTTTATTGAGCCCCCTACCACAGGACATGTGGCCTCTTCTCTGGCATGGTCAGGCATGCAGGCCTGATTGATTTTGAAATCTTGTCTCTTACACAGGAAAAGGTCATGTTTGCAGGTGGGCGGCCTGAGGTCTCTTTCCAGCAGGAGCCCCGTCCAGGCCACAGGACTTCCATTAGTACAAACGGGGGGCTCTGGGCAGAGGGCTTGAGTGGAGGTAGGAGGAGGCCTGAGTGCGTCAGTGTGAAAATCGTTCCTATCAAAGCTGCTCAGAGCCAGAGGAGAGTAACGCTAGCCTGTCTTCCTGGGCCTGCCAGAGCTAGCGGGGCCGCTGTGGGAGACAGGGATCATTGAGGTCCCATCCTGCATCAGTGTGCCTAAGAAAGCTAGAACACAAGGCTGGCCACCCTCCTAGCCACAGACAGGGCTGTAGCCAGCTCCCACTGGGCTGTGGTAGAGAGAGTGGGCGAGGCAGAGACCTGGGCCCAGAAGCAAGCACAGGGTAGGATTGTGTGCCTGAGGCCTGAGAGGGGTCACAAGTGCTATTTCCACACTATCAGCCTCAGTTCTGACCAGACAGGCCTCAGGGGGTTGGGAGGAGGCTCTTGGAGGCAGGCATTTGCACTAGCCTTCAAGGACCCCAGAACTGAGAGCGCCTCAATTCCTGCCAGACCCCACCTTGAGTCAGGCTGATGGGAGTGGGATCCAAGAGTCAAGATCTGAATCAACAGGGGCCTCACAGAAAGCTGGCTCCAAAGCTGCCTAACTTTGCCTGTAGCTGAATTTGATCTGTGGTTGGCTCCTTGTGCCCAAAGCAGAGCTGTAAAAAGCACTTTAAAAACACCCTCCAATTTGTTGGGAAACCATTTTACATTTTAGAACGTAAAACTGGAAGAGCATACCTTTTAAAATATAAAGATTTGAGTGTGCAGTCCTGGCCTGCTTTCCGAGGCCAGGGGATCGACTTCCTGCAGCAGAACCTGCCTGGTCTCCCAGCCGGGAGGGAAAGGTTGGCGTTTTCTTTAACACAGTGTGCCTAGTTTGCGCTCATTCCTGGAGCCATGAGAATTCATAACCTTGGTCTGTCATTGCAGAAAGGCTACCCTTCCCCCACCTCAGGGCATTTGCACCTGCTGTAGCGTCCACTTAGGACACTCGTCTGGATGGCCACGCAGTCTCTCTTGAATCTCATTCAAGTCTGCCCAGAAGTTACCATCATCTCTCCCTTCACCTTGCTTTCCTTTGATAATCAAAGCTCATGTTTCCTCCTCACATAAGAATACATTCATCCCTCAGCCTTTGTCTCCAGCCCACTCTTCCAGGCGGCTAGCCACTCAAGACAGTCCTTGTGTATTTTATTGCTAGCCCATGGGTAGAGCATAGAACACAGCAGATGCTCGACAGATAAAAAGGAAGGATGCAAATTGTGGACCATAAAGAACCTGGAACGCTGCTCTGAAGTGCAGGGCTAGCAGCCTCCAGGAGCTCTAAGCAGTGGCGTAACAGGTCCGGCTGTCAGTCTCAGCCTTCTCTGGGAACTGTCTCTGGCATGTTTATGAGAACCTTGAGGGAGCCGCATTTCCACACTGACTATGCACTGCATGTGACAAGCAGCCACGAGATGGCCAGCATCTTGGGAGAGAAAGGCCACCAGAGCCTTGCCTTCAGCCGACTCCAGAAGAACTGGGAGACGATAGGGCATCAGAAGAGGGGGAGGGGATCCCTTGAGCCTGCAGACGCATAGATCACTGTACAGAATGGACAGAACTCAATGTGCCCAGCCATGCACTGAACACGAGCTGATGGGGGTTATAAGCAGAAGCTTGGGGGGGGGGACGGCTGAATCTCACCCTTCTATTTTAATTTCTATTTTTTTTCCAGTGTGACAATAGTGGCCCGTGTGTTCACACTGAATGCTGATGAAGAAATGCCAGGTTCTCTTGCAGACCAGCTCAGAGAGGTATAAAATTCTTGGGGGCCATGGGGACGCTGCTCAAAGGCAGGGGAGATGATGGAGACAGGGAGGGTGGAACCCTTAAATTGCTGGATTGCTTTTCCCTGTGTGTGCTAAGGTGCCTGATGCTGAGTGGTGGCTCCGGCCCTGGACCGGACTCTCCCCCTGAGTAGGCACTTCTCCTTTTTCAGGAGTGTGCTCTGACTGGCCACCACTCAGCCTGCCATTTTGATGCTCTCCGTGGGCCCAGGATGCTGTAAACACCCATACGCGACTCTCCTGCAGGGTCTCGGGTTGCCAGCAATCACAGCCATCTGGTCGCATGGCATGGAGCCCAAGCCCAGTGTCCAGGGAGTTGTGCCAGGCAACGATTGGTTCTGAGACATGCCCCTCAAACCGGGCAGGGGGCCTCCTCTTCTGAGGAGCCCCTGGGGGCGCAGGGGAACAAAGGACAGATTTCTTTTTCCAAAATTGTAAAAGATCTATTTCACTTAAGACTCGGCACAAAATGAGGAGCGGGGAAAGATGCGGGAGAGAAGAGTGTCTACAGGGTCCTGAATATTCACAAGCTGGCTTTGCATAGCTCTGGGCCCTGGGGGATCAAGAGGCAGCGAGGGCACGCTCCATGTTTAAAACATCCTCCAAAAGTCATAGTTTCGTCTGAGTTGCCTGTCTGCAGCCATTCCCACAGCTCAGCCTCTCTACTCACCTCACAAGAAACTGCAGGTAGCCCTGGCCTTGGGGGTCACCAGCCAGGGTATGTGGGAATTGTGTGGGCTCTCTGGTCCTCATACGACAGAGGTGACAGGGTACGATGGGAGAAGAGATAGTGGCGTGCCTTTGGAAAGCGAAGCACTCTACATGTCTCTTGTACTTGGCACACATGCGAATCCCTCTCTAGTCCAAGAAGCGTGGCTTAGTGTCATGAGGCCGGAGTATCCTGGTCTCCATAGCGTGAGTGTGCTTTGACTGGACTTGGCAAGTGTTACTCCAGGAACCGACATCAACAATTGCCGACATCTGCAGTCAGGGAGGTGTGGGTGTGCCCAGTGGGTGTACACACAAAGCAAACCTGCCCCTGGCTTGGGGTCTGCCTTCTCCAGAGCCAGCTGTCTGCTGAGTATTTGGAATAAGGGTTCTGTCCCAACCACTCTCCCTTAGGTAGCCAGGTAGAAGCAGGTAGAAGCCAGGCTACCTCCCTGGAAGCTTCTCTTGGGGTAACTATCTCCAATTGGCATTTGGGGGGCTGGTACTCACTTCAAAACTTATGACAGAATGAAGCTGGGAAGTGACTCCGGGCTGTCAGGGGACCTGTATACCCCTGGGTGCCGGTGACAGACAGCTGTAAGCTGTACTTAATGTTTCCTGAAACAAGCTGGGCTAAAGAGGCTGAAACAGAGGCCGAATGACTGCTGGACATCAGACACTGTGCCCTGCGGTGGCCCAGTTCACCTCTGTCACCATGGCAAGCCAGACTGACTTCCCAACCCACCCACCCACAGATGAAGGAATGAGAGGTACGGGGGAACAGAGAATACACCGGGATAGCCCTGACTTCAAAACCTCTCCCTTAGACTGATGAGTTCACCTTGCCCTAGTATACTGGGCTGGGAAAAGGCTAGTGGCTGTCAGCTGGGTACTGTTGGAAGGGCTCATTTCTTCCTTCCAGACCTTGTAAGATCGATCAGCATTAGCCATGCCCTATCTTAACCCAGGTGATATTTGGTTCACAGAGGCAAAAGACTGTGTGTGCTCTTGTCCGTCTCCTGGATGCTGAGCGGCTACTGCTCCATGGAGAGCAGAAACAGGGAAGATGGAAGCAGCTCTTGCCTTTTCTTCCTAGCAGAGATGGCAAAGGGCCACCCCACAGTGCCCTGGAACTTTTCTGGATCCTGAGGGCCAGGTTGGGAACTTCAGTCTGGCAAGAGTAAGAGACGAGCCAATGCTGAGACCAAGGACATCCAGATGTCTCCTGGACCACAGTCCATCCTGTTCACCCCAGGCTCCACCTGGGGCCGAGCTTCTCACCTGACTGAGAGACAGGTGGCTCTGAAGATGCCTCTGTTCTTGGTGACCCCGGTGGTCAAGGGTCCCTCCTCATCTATCCTGTCCCCAAGTCTTCACCAAGGTGGCTGGGGTTTGGGGCAGGAGGGTATGGGATAGAATGCGAACCCATCAGCCCCTGTAGCTCCTCTGCCTCACTGAGCCGTGTAGGGTTTGTCAATGTAACGTTTAATTACACTGAGCATCTAACAACACAAGGCAAGTCAGATGTGCAGTTCGCCTCCTGCTGAGCCTCCTGGAAGCCTGGACGAGGCAGGTTTTCTCCATATGTGGCTACGTGGGGGTGTGCGTGTGTATCTGGAGGGCCCATCTTTCTGTGTTCCTCTGTATTGTCTGTGTGGCTATAGGGTGTCGCTGTCTGCAGCTCTGAGTGAGTGTATGTACATGTCTGGGTTGTGCTTTGTGAGACTGTTTAGGTGTGGGTGTGTCTCTTGGCAAGTGTCACTGTGTCCCTGACTTTGTAGCGACTCTTAGAATCAATCTTGCAATAGATATTTGGAGGTCCCCAGTAAAAAGCAGCCTGGTCAAAAACTCTCCCAGAGTGTACACCGCTCTAGAGCCCAACCCTGGAGAGGGGAGGACTGGGTTTTGATCCTACTGCACGTACTGGCTTTGTGGGAGCCTAGGCAGTTTGGATGCTCACCTTACTAGACCTGGATGGAGGTGGGTGGTCCTTGGACTTCCCACAGGGCAGGGAACCCTGATTGCTCTTCGAGCTGACGAGGGAGGGGGACTTGACTGGGGGAGGGGGAGGGAAATGGGAGGCGGTGGTGGGGAGGAGGCAGAAATCTTTAATTAATTAATTAATTAATTAAAAAAAGAATGTCTTTTTTTTAGCCATAGACCTTGGTGGCCCTCTCTCTGCTCGATTTTCTATATGGACCTATATAATGTTTTCTAGAACGTTACTTTAATATTAGACTCCAGAACAGCAGTGTGTTCTAGATCTGTGTCGCATATAGCCTGCCTTCCATACAGGACATCTCAAAGGATGCCATCATGTGTTCATAGGGCACCGTGCAGTAGATACTGTAGTCAAGGCATCCCAAAGGAGATGGTGTGTTCATAGGGCACCCTGCAGTCCACAGTGCAATCAAGGCATGTCACTGTGAGAAGCTTGAGTCCCGCAGGAGTTGTGTCTTTAGAGAGGAAAGGATGGGATCCATGGTCGTCACTAGAGCCTTACCAGGGATACGGCTGCAGGAAGTCAGATTAGCTGCTGGAGGGATGAATATGTTCTCCCAGGCAGGCCTAGAGAGTTGATGGTCCATAGACAGCAGGACCAAGCTAAGTCAGGGCTAACTGAGAATTTCCAAGAGAACATTGCAATACCTTGATGGGTAAACTGAGGCAGTTCACTTGCTATTTGGCCCAGGATATGCTGTGGTAGTTGGACAGAAAATGGATCCCAAAGAGAGTGGCATTATCAGGAGATGTGGTTTCATTGGAGGGTGTGTGTCCTTGTTGGAGGATGTGTGTCCTTGTTGGAGGTTGTGTGTCCTTGTTGGAGAGAGTGTGTCCTTGTTGGAGGGTGTGTGTCCTTGTTGGAGGGTGTGTGTTCTTGTTGGAGGGTGTGTGTCCTTGTTGGAGAAAGAATGTTACTGTAGAGGTCGGTTTTGAGGTCTCACATATGCTCAAGCCATGCCCAGTGTGTCAGACCACTTCCTGTTGCCTGTGGTTCAAGATGTAAGAGCTCTCAGCTTCTTCTCCAGTGCCATGTCTGCCTGCATGCTGCCTTGCTTCCCACTATGATGATAATGGACTGAACCTCTGAACTGTGAGCCATCTCCAGTGAAGTGTTTTCCTTCCTAAGAGTTGCCATGGCCATGGTGTCTCTTCACACCGAAAGAAACTCTAACTAAGACAGTCAATCATGTGCAACTCTCTACACACCCCTATTTGTCTCTCCACCAAAAGTGTTCACGTCAAGAACCAACTGGAGTCCAATCTGCTCAGCCAACAAAGTCTAGAATTGTCACACACTCACCCAGGGAATAAAGATGTAAGTACAAAGACGTCCCCGGTGGTGTTGTTTATGACACAAAGGCTGGGAGCCATGCATTTTCCCCACCAATTACGGTTTGTTTATGCAGTGAGTGCGCTGTGATCGCTGTAAAGAGTGGTCTGCAGGGAATCCAGCAAGGTGGGACGGACTTGCTTTTCCTATTTCTCCCGCTAAGTATAGTGAACACCCAGAACATTACATATTACAGAGAAGGGGGGATGAGGCGTGGGAAGGGTTTGACAGAGGACAGATTGGCTCATAACCTTGAGGACAGCATAATGATGTGTATTCCAACTTTGCTTTTTGCACCATAGACCATAGATCCCACACTTGGTTTTTTTTTTTTTTTAAAAAAAAAAAGGGGAGGGGAGCCTGATATCTCTCTCTCTCTCTCTCTCTCTCTCTCTCTCTCTCTCTCTCTCTCTCTCTCTCTCTCTTTCTCCTCAAACAGCCTCAAACTGAAGCAAAAGACTTTGGAGATTAAGAATTCAGTACAGGCAAATGCCACAAATATAAACAGTGGCTCCATTCCTAACTGGAGACTGTGACACCTGCCCTCACCGTAGTCTGCAATGGTGCCCTGTGTCTTCACCAAGCAGGTGGTAGAGGGGGCCAAGTAGGAATACAGGATGTTCACCCTTGCTATGCAGCCCTTCCATGGAGACAGAAGACCCTGAACTTCCACTTCCGGGTGAGGGGCCCTCCCTTCCTCATTTGAGAGGTATCAGAGGTTGGTTAGAGAAGCCAGGCCCCGTGGGAAGCAATAACTCAGCCTTCCTACCTTCCCCAACCTACCCAGCTGTCATGAGAAGCCCCACCTCTAGTCAGTGGGAACAGGGTAGGGGACATAGGACACTATTGGTAACCAGCATCAGGAAGGCAGAGAACCCCCACCCCATCTTCCCCTGCAGGGACTGTATGGTTGAAATGTGATACAGAATTTGACAACATACAAAATGCAAACGTTTCAATAAACCGGGAGGATGTCAGAGAGACTGAAAAGGGACAAGGCAAGGCAAAATTGAGCTGACAGGCATGCTAGAACTACTTAGGCAGCGATCATAAAAAATGATCAACTACAAACCTGAAAGGCTCAGCCAAGAAACACATATCATGAGGACTTGAAGAAAATTCTGGATGGGAAAAAGATAACGGTAACGAATCAGCACATTAACTGCTGAGCTCGGCAGCAGAATAGAGGGGACAGGGAGAAGTCAGGGAGCTGGAAAAGAGAGCGATAGGAATCGGCCACTAGGAGTGAAACCGAAACAGAGCCGTGGGTATTGGGGGTTTATAGTGAAAAGGCAACACTAGTGTCCCACGAATCCTGGAAAGAAAAGTAGGCAAATAATAAAGCAATAATACTAATAATAATAATACTTGAGGGAATATAGGTTAAAGAAAAATCCTAATTTATTATAAACTCACAAAACAAAGGAATTCTGAAGAAACTTCAAACTACACACAGAGAAACTCAGTAAGACAGGCATAGAAAAATTCCCAAAACTGACCAAAAAAACAAAAAAACAAAAACCTCTTAAAATGGCAACAGGCTAAAGGGGGGGAACAAGTCAAATGAAAATGTGTTTCTTGTAGGAAATCAGAGGCCAGAAGGGGACAGCACAAAGTTCAAGGCTGGAAGAAAGGAACTGCCAAGCCGGAGTTGTACCCAGTGACAAATGTCCTTCAGGAATAAAAGGGATGAAAATGCACACAGATGAAGGAAAACTACGAGCAGCCATAACCAGCTGGCTACCCAGATAGAAGAGAGGACATTCTCTGAACACGAAAGCATCAATGTGTTTAAAACATGGAATCTTAGAACACGAGGGGAAACAAACATGGTAAAAGATATGCATCAGCGAAATTGATTTTTCTTCTTTTGGGTTTTCTAAATTATGTTCAATGGCTGAAGCAAATTATTTAAAATATCTGATATAAAAATAAAATAAAATATCTGACATAAACTTGTATAGAATATTTAAGACAATGAAATTATAAAGAGTGAAGTATAAAGAATCGTAAGGCAAGGTAATGTTTCATGCCTCCCTGAGCCAGCACAGTAATGACACCACTAGATTTACATATACTTTATCAGAATTATTTATGTGAGGGGGCATGGGCATGCCACAACATATGTGTAGAGGTCAGAGGTCAAAGCTCTGAGGAGTCAGTTTTCTCCTTCTATACTGGGTCCCAAGGATTAAATTCAATGGCCCACATTAGCAGCTTTGGAACCTGTTGTGAAACTCGCTCTGTAGACCAGGCTGGCCTTGAACTCACAGAGATCTGCCTGCCTCTGCCTCCTGAGTGCTGAGATTAGAGGTGTGCGCCACCACTGCCCAGCACATTAGCAGATTTTAATAAGCTATGTGCATGCAATGTGAATCTGAGAGCAGCTGCTAAAAGGCCTCAGAGGGAAACCCACTAAAAAACACTATTAGTAAATTCTTTGTTTAAGATTTATTTTTCTTATTTTATAGGTGTGTGTGTGTGTGTGTGTGTGTGTGTGTGTGTGTGTGTGTGTAGCCCCTGGAACTGGAGTTGTAAACAGTTGTGAGTTACCCAATGTGGGTGCTGGGAGCCAAACTCAGGTCCTCTGGAAGAGCAGCAAGTGCTCTTGCTACGAAGTCATCTCGCCAGTCCCCACCCAATTAAAATTCTTTAAAATTGTTTAAGGTAATAAGACTCGAAAAAGCATATGCTAAAAATATCAAGCAAAAGAGCAATTGGCCAAGTACACAACTATCAGCAGACTGCATGAAATCTGTGTCAAGTATGATATAAGCATACTGAAAATGCAAGATGAGAAGACATATTATTCAAACATTAATCAAAAGAAAATGCAAGTGGTTACATTAGCATCCAATTACATAGACTTCACAGAAAAATGATCAGCTCACAGAGAAGAGAATCCTGGTTTAGGCACCCAACAACAGAACTGCAAAATGCATGAAGCCACCTGATGGAACGCAGATAAGAGGCAGACACCCATTACCAGGCTTTAACAACCTTCTCCCAATGACGATGGAACAGAGAGGAAGTCAGCAAGGTTGTGGAGCAAGCTGGCAGTGTCTACAGAACACACGGCCCAGTGCCATTCTTTCAAGTCGCAGCAGAACACACACAGTGATAAACCTTGTCATGGGTCACTGAACGCCCTACGTAACAAAGCTAGAAGAACTGAAATCATATTCTCCAGCCACAGTGGAACAAACTAGACTAGGTACCAAATATGATAGGAAAGCCACCACACCCTTGGAAACTGGAAGGAATCCTGAGTGACCCATTAAAACTTTCTCTATACATTGAACTAAATGACAGTATGTTATATATTTGAAGACAAAGAATGAAGAAGTACTGAGAGGAAAACTTAGAACATGCATGTATTAAAAAAAAAAAAGAGGGAAAACAGCCAGGGCTACACAGAGAAACTCTATCTCAAAACAATAACAACAAAAGGAAAGAAAAGAGAGAAAGTTTCTAATTATCAATCTAAAATTCCATATCAAGAACTTTAAAATGGGGCCCGAGAAAGCCATCAGGCTCTGTAGTTAAGAGCATCTGCTGCTTTTCCTGAGGACCTGAGTTCAGTTCCAGCACCTGCGCTGGGAGGTTTACAAACACCTGTAAACCACATGCCAAAACTGCAACATACACACACATCAATAAAAACAAGAAATATATCTTTAAAAGAGAAACTTGAAAAGTAAAAATAAAGAAAAGCCAGAAGAAGTAGTGAACACTTTTAATCCCAGCACTCAGGAGGCAGAGGCAGGTAGATCTCTGTGAGATCCAGGCCAGCCTGGTCTGCAAGAGTTCCAGGACAGCCAGGGCTACACAGAGAAAACCTATCTCGAAAAACAAAAACAAATGATCAAACAAAAATCTAAAAAACAAGAGCAAAATAAATCCAAAACAAACAGGAAGAAAATAATAGGAGAAATCAATGAAATTGAAAACAACATTTGCTCAAACAAAGATTTGAGTCTTTGATGAGATCGATAAAAAATGAAGAGCCTCTAACAAGACTGACAGAGAGATGACAAAGTACACTACTGGAGATGAAATGGGACATCACTACAGACACTATGGGCGTCAAAATAGGAATAAGGGAATACTATGAACAGTTCGGTACTCAATGGGAAATGATTGCTTACAATAGCCATACATAGCCTATATTCACTAAGGAAGTTGAAAATGGTGACCCTCCTTGCCATGCTAACATGAAGAAATTGTAAGATAACACGTCGAATTGAGAAAAGACATAAATGTGAATGTGCACAGACTATTTTTGGAAGGAATGCATCTAGAAATGAATATCCCCATTCTCATGGTGGCATTGACATTCCCTGCTGCAAATGAAGGAAAATCCCTGGGAGTGGCCGTGGTTCTGGTGTGACTCACATGCCAGGGTTAAAGCAGATGAACCAAACCCAGAACTTGCTTGAGGGAGGCAGGAAGTGCTCTCAGAGGTGGCTGCACTTGAACTAAGCTTTGAAGGAAGAGTAGGATCAGGAGAAGGGAAATGTGACATAGAAGTGCAGGGGGCAGGGCTAACCCACAGTACTGGGGAACAGGGTGACTAGGGGCAGAGTGGAGACAAGAGCCCAGCCTGGAGTGATCCCCCAAGAGGTCAAGTCCAACTTCAACTTTGCTAAGGTGACAGTTTCCTTGTCATATTCACAGGGCTCGTTTTCCCCCTTGCATTCCTTTTTTAAAGGCTGTTTATATGCATTTATTTACTTATTTACCATGTGTATATGTGTATGAATGGGTTGCACACATGCCACCATTCTTCAGATACTCTGGAGGACAGCCTTGTGAAAGGAGTCAGTTCTGACCTACCACTGTAGAGTCCTGAAGACTGAACTGGGTGATCAGGCTTTATGGCTTGTGTCTGCACACTGAGCCACCTTGCCAGCCCTCTCTCTTGGACTCCTTATGGGTGCTCAGCATGTCACCAGGTGCAGCACGTGTCCACCTTCTCCCCAGTCTGAGGCACAGGCATCCTTCCTCCATATATAGATTTACAGACCAGTCATAAGCCCTGTCCCAGTCCCTGGGCCTCCCAAGGAAGTCCCAGACACATCCAGATCTTTAAAGGTAAGAGATGGGTTTATGGGTGAGGAAACAGAGGCAGGGAAGAAACAGACCTGTCACCAGTCCCAGGTGCTACTGGGAGATGGGAGAACCTTGGAGGTGGGGTCCAGTGAAAGAACCTTAGGATAGAGAGGCATTCCTATAAAGGGAACATTGGAATCCCAATCTTTCCTGGTTTTGCTTCCTGGCTGTGGTGAAATGAGCAGCTTTGATCCACCATACACAACACCCACCATGCCCCGCATTGCCACAGGCCCCAAAGCTACAGAAGCAAGTAGCCAAGGACTGAAACCTTGGAGACGGTGATCCGAGATAGACCTTTCTCATTGTGAGCGGAGTCTTTTAGATGTCTTGTTATAGTGACAGAAAGCTGACTAACAAAGTGCCCAAAGTCCCATGAGCAGATGATGAGAGAAACAACCCCCATCCCAACACTTGTCTTTCTACATGAGAAGAAGAACAAGGCCTTGTTTGCTGCTGCAACACAGAGACTCAGGTATTAGAACACACAACCTTGAAATGTTCTCTTAGTGCATCTAGCACAAACCAGTAGTGTGGTATCCTCAGACACTCAGGCACAGAAACTGCTTTCCGAGTGGTCTGCTACATGTGGCTTCTTGGTGCCTCTGGAGCCCTCAGCCAAATGCAGGAATGGGTGACCACCTTTGCCACGCTAAGTGCTTGTGACATCATCCTGTCAGATGCTCACAGCTGTGGTGAGTTTGATGCTTGCCCTTGCTTTCCTGATGGGAAAACAGAGGCATCAAGACAGTCAAAGATCTAACTCTGAGCACTCGGAGGGCTGGAAGACCACCTCCCGCCAGCAGACCCAGCTTCCCCTGTGGCTGCTCATTCTGGTGACTGTCACTCACTCACCCGAGTCTCCTCAGGCACTGGACTTGTGAGCCATTCTCTTATCACAGAGGACTCAAATTGGTGGCCCTTGGAATGTTTTTCTTAAGCACACAAGGGACTTTGTTTTTGTTGTTTTGTTTGTTTTTGAATTAGACTCTGGGATAGGTAGTACTAATGATGCGGCTGCGGATATTTCACAAGAAATTCTGTATTTCGGTGGCTGGAGAGTTGGCTCAGCGGTTAAGAGCACTGATTGCTCTTCCAGATGGACCCGGGTTCAATTCCCAGCACCCACATGGCAGCTCACAACTGTCTGAAAATGCAGTTCCACAAGATCTGACACCTTCACACCAATGCACATAAAATAAAGTTAAATAAATCATTAAAAAAAATTTAAAAAAAGAAATTCTGTATTTCTTCCTCTCTCCTGGACTGTCCAGAGACTTGGGTTTGCATTCCTATGGGGCTAAAGGCACTGGGGCTGCCAGGCAGGAGGCACTCACTTCCCTCCCCTCAACCCATTTCCCTCCTCAGTCTGCAGCCTGCTTCAGTCAGCCTGTAAACAGTCATTCAACAGGCATTCACTGAACACCTACTGGGTGAGGGTGGTTTCAGAGCAAGAGCAGTCTGTCCTCTCAATGGCAGAGCTAAGGAAGGTAACAGTGATAGAGTGTGCTAGCTAATTCTATGTCAACCTGCCCCAAGCTAGAAAATGCCTCCCTAAGATCAGGCTGTAGTCAAGCCTGTAGGGCATTTTCTTAATTAATGATTGATGGGGCCGGGTTCAGACAACTGTGGGTGGGGCCATCCCTGAACTGGTGGTCCTGGGTTCCATAAGAAACTTTCTATAAGAAAGCAGGCTGAGCAAACAAGACAATCAGCAACACTCAGTGAGCAAGACAATCAACAACACGCCTCCATGGCTTCTGCACCAGCTCCTGTCTCCAGGATCCTGCCTTGTTTGAGTTCCTGTGCTGACTGCCTTCATTGATGGACGATGATGGGAAGTGTAAGCCAAATAAACCCTTTCCTCCCAACTTGCTTTTGGTCATGTGCTTCATCCAGCAGTATTAACCCTAACCAAGACACGGAGCAAAGGCAGTTTTTCCCCATTGGGGTCTCCTAATCCACTGCCGTAGCACTAGCGCAAAGGAAGGGCCAGCTGCTCCATTCTTCACATTTTATCCATTCAGCAAGCATTTTCTGAGCACTTACTATGACCTGGCACCATTCTAGGTACTAGGCATCCAGCAGAGATAAAAGACCACACTGTGCCCTTTGGAACTGCATCTGTTGAAATCTCACAGCAATGACGCCATGGGGGGTTGGGAGGCTGGGGGTGGAGGGGTTTTTCCATCAGACCCGAGGCTGTCATTGTCACTGCTAACCATACTACAAAGAAGTGGAAACAACACAGCTCCACCAGTCTGAGCCCCTGGCCTCTCAGCCTCAGCAGTTGAGGCAGAGGTCAACCTATCCAAGATGCAACAGCGCAGGTCCTCTGGGGAGTGGCGTCTGGCTTGGAGACACAGCGGCTAGGATGTGCCTGACAGCCGCCTTAATCTTCCCAGTGGTCTTGACGCAGCTAGCAGGACCTTACAGACTTCCGTGACCCTTTTGCCTTAGCATCCTTTCTCCAAGGTCACCAGAGTTGATACAACTGGACCCAGCAAAGCCTTCCCAAGGATTCCTTTGTGTTGTTATTGAACTAGGTGGGACCGTAACTGGGCTTGGCGTTAAAACTAGGAGCGGCCACGGCAGGTGTAAATTATGCATAGCTATTTCTAGAAGCTTCTCAGATTTCTCAAGAGAGAGAAATTAATTTGCCTGTTTGGGCAAATAACACCAATTTTTTCCCCCTGCTTAAGGTCATTTTGTTAAAATAAAATTGATTAACGTTCTCTTTAAAGTTTAAGTAGAAACTGCTCAAACATATTTTTATGCACAGAAGCACGGCTTGTGCCCTTCAGTAATTAATAACTCCACAAATAAGTTCACACCGCGCTGCCTACGCTTAGCTCGCTGCAGCTTCGGCCGCGGACACGAGTGGGCGGGGCTAGATGTAGGCGGGGCCTCCCCGGCCGGACCAATCAGGACTCCGGAAGCAGAGGACAGGCCTCCGGACCGAGCTAGCTCAGCAGGGTGCTCCTGCAGGCGGAGCCCGGAGCCTCCGGACCCCGGCCGTGCTGTACAAGTCTTCTAGTCGGCGTGAGGGGCACACGGTGGTTAAAGGAGATCCACGCGGTGCTCAGTTCGGTGCCCAGGCCTGAGTGCGTAGGACGTAGTTCCGACCTTACTCAGATTTACAACTTTGCGAGCTTAGCTCTGAGTATTCTGTTTGCCGCGGACCGTACCGCCTGGCTTGAGCAGACAGAGTGGCGGAAGGGCTCGAATCCAAGTCGGTCTACTTCCTCAGCAATTGGAGCTCCGAGCTGTCTTTGAGCCCTCTCCTCTTGTCCTGGGCCATCCTTCTTGTCCTTCATTCACCTTCACGCTCACTTTCTGCATCAGGTAAATACACTACTGTGGGAGTGTGTGCCCGCAATGGCGATACCCAACTTTCTGAGTCAGACCATTCAGTCTGGCAGTTGCTCAGCCTCTCTTCTATGTGCCAGGCAAGCGCGCGCGCGCGCGCGCGCGCGCTCACACACACACACACACACACACACACACACACCACACGAGCCCCATCAGGCCCCCCTGTGAGAAAGTGAGGTCACGTGTTGCAGTGGCTCCGTGTGTGATGGGGATGGGAGTGAGGGAGTACAGAAACTCCCCAGTCAAGAGCACTGAGTTGCCATTGGGACCCTCCTGTCCCCTGCTTGAATTAGTGACTACATTTAAAGTACTGGCTGCTCTCTGTGCCAGACTTCTAAATAACTCTGATGAAGAAAAGTCCCCGGGGATTCAATTCAGGATGGCCACAGAGCATGAGTGAGCAGTAAATCTTTGTTGTGTAGGCGCTGAAAAGGTGGACCTTTTTGTCCCGTGTCATAATGTAGCCTGTCCTGACTGATACATGTTCCAATGGACAGACAGGTATAAAGTGTGTGCACACCCAGCGATGGCCTGAATATCAGGTCTTATCAGAATTCTGGTCTTTCCAGCACCTTGCCAGCTTCAGGAGTCGGAGCGCTCGGGGTAATCGTACGAATGAGGCAGGCACCTACTTAAGCTATAAAGTGAAGTGAATGCAAATCAGCAAGCCAGAAAGCAGACTATTTTCATAGAATATTTCTGAAAATCAGAATTAACAGAAAATAAATAAAATCCCTGAACAAAATAACCAGTTATGAAATAAGCACAGATTTGATGCTGTGTTCTCCTAATCACTGCATTGGGTATTTAAAACCTATTTTACAAAAGAGGCTGCCACCTACCAATTTAGAGTTTAACAGATTGGGTTTTTTGTTTTGTTTCCTCTTGAACAATGTTCTTGAGGTGAGCATTTCTGTGACACCCCCCCCCCACACACACACTCAGCAAGAGCTCACCCTGAACCAGAAGGGAATGAAATTCCACCAGAACACAAGAGATGAGCTGGAGGAAGGAGGAAGAGGACACCAAGCCTGTGCAAATAGCTAGCTAGAGACCCAGCAAGAAAGCTATAAATTTTTGGTGTTTGGTAGCTGTCCTGAGTCTTCCTGTTCTCCAGCATCGTGCACACCTGCAGGGTGTGGCTTTCTTGATCCTTCTCTCCCGAGAGAACCAAAATCAAGTGTAAGCTGTACAACAGTGATCCTGCGCTTGTTGCTTTGACAGGCAGCAAGCATTCGGGAGGCAAATCATTTCAGTGTCTCTTCTCCAAAAGTAATTCCAACCTACATCGACAACAGACAATAAGAAAGAACTAGGAACTGAGTGTTTAGTGCTATAGTCAAGTTACCTACCTAATCATTCAAGGTGGTACCCAGCTCTCCCAGCTATTGTATCCACAGTCCAACCAGCCAGAAGAGTAATAAACTCCCTTTTCTCCTTAAAGACAGCTCCTACAATTTCCATATTCTTTGTGGATATTGCCTTGATAGACTAACTGAGGACACACTAACTTCTGGGAGATGGATATAGAAGCTATACCGGCGTCTCTCCAAGGTGGAGAGCCTGAAACCAGTTCTTTCATTATCAAGGAAAAGGGGAGCCAGCAGTCTTTCTGTGTCACCTGATTGATTATCATCCTCATTATGTTTGAATCAAAATATTGCTGGGAGCCAGACATCTAAGGTAGAAGGCCAGTCAAGATGCAGATGCAGTTCTATCTAGTGTGTGACCTTGGACAAATTATGAACTTCTCTGGACTGCTCTCAGACTATCTAAAGTAGAAAGGCAGAGGTGGAGACCTCTAAGGCAACCCCCAGCTTGCTTCTGGCTCAGAGCTCCCTGCGGACTGAGCCCTCTTCCTCCTCTTTGTGCCCGCTGGCCTCTTTTATTCTACAGGTCTCCGTTCAGGTCACTTCCTTAGCAAGGCCTCTTTGACACAACCCTGCTCCTGCAACAAAGGCATTTCGCCATCATAGCACTGCAGTTGTGTGTTGCTGGGTATCTAGTGACTTGCTCATTTAGAAGGTAGCTGTCAAATGACTTTTGAGGAGGGGAAGGGACACATGGACCTCCTCATCTGTCGCCCCTGTGTGCTGGAGGATGGATGAGTGAATAGGTAACTAGGTCAAAGTTGAGTGCTCAACAACCCACGCCAAAGAACTCACCCTCAGACTAGGAGGGAGGAATTCCACGTTATCACACTGGGAGTCAGAAAGGACAGCTATATGGTTGGGAGAGGGGCGCACTAAAGACCTTCTTCCTAGGGCAGCTTCCCTGGTAACCAAAACTCTTACAGTCCTGCTTCCAGAAGCTCTGGGAGGGTATGGAGAACGGGGTCATGTATCCTAGGATTCCTGGGTCATTTCCAAGCCTGGGCAAAATCTCTCTGCCCAAAGACTGAGCCTAATAAAATGGATGGTCTGCTCATCTAGATGCACCTACTGCGAAAGTGGGCTTCTGGACACCCACCCCTGTAGCAAAATGCAAATGACACGGCTGGTTCCCTGCACCCTCCAGGCTAAAGGTGGCCTGGAGAGAAGGCCGGGCCTCACTTTGCTCACAGCCGAGCCGCAGGCACCGTCACACACACGCCTGGGCTGCGCGGTGAACCCGCTCACTCAGCTCTAAGTCACTGATTTATAGCCGTGCCCCACTCCCCACCCCAACGCCGCTTGACAGCGATGAAGGCGAGTCCCAGCCCCCATCCCGCAGGAAGTGGAGAGGGGCGCTCAGCTGCCGCGATGGGGGCACAGCCAGCAGAGAACAATGGGGTTGGGCGAGGGGAGTCGGCGGGGTTCCCTGGCAGCCTTGTCACCGCCATAAACCTCATTACCTCGCCGTCCCCCAGGCCGCCTCTCTCCTTACCCAAGGCAGCAGCCGGCTTCGCCGCTGATTCCCACTCGGCGTGAAAAGCTCTTAAACCCCCCGCTGTATTTTTAATGGGGGCAGTGACTAATTTAGCCCTACGCCACCAACCGTCAAATCACATCTTCTGTTGGTACTTACTGAGGGCTCACCTGGGCTGCATGGGGCTCGGATAAATCCGGAGCTGGAGAGCGCCCGAGGAAGCGAGGTGGTAAGCTTGGGGACCTGACTGGACAGCCTCCACACTGCCTGCAGATGGCCAAAGCATCCTGGCCCAACCCGGCCATAACGGCCGCCTTGAGAAGCTTCGCGCCAACCCAACTTTTGAGATCTCTCCAGAAACGGCCACCCTCCCTCCGCATCCCCAGGGACTGCATATAGCATCTTCCCACTTTGAGGCCACCTGCATACAAGGGCGACATTCCCATTCTGTGGGCAGGAGTAATTCACTGAGTGAATTCTCGGGCCAAAGTTCGCTTTGTAACCTGGGAAGCGCCACCCCCTAATCGTCGTGGGAAGAAGAGGAAGGACCTCCTACAGGTCACCGGAAACCCCTAGCTAGGAACCCCCTAGAAGATGAGGAGCCTAATTGCTCCAAATTCCGCTGACTCGCTATCACCTTATAATTAGGTGCAAGCTGTCTGCTTCACTTCCGCTCTCCTTGCCCCAGGTGAAACCCGAACCAGGAAAGGTTC
This sequence comes from Microtus ochrogaster, assembly GCF_000317375.1. Lineage (NCBI taxonomy): Eukaryota > Metazoa > Chordata > Mammalia > Rodentia > Cricetidae > Microtus > Microtus ochrogaster. The sequence goes on from NW_004949113.1 coordinate 3,804,979, forward strand.
CCAGTATAAGGTCCAGCCTCTGCGATCTGTGGCAGTGAAGCAGTGTGGAGCCGAGGGGAGGGGAGTCCAGGAAGCCTGCTGAAATTTGGGGCGAGCCCTGAGGCAGCGGCAGAGCCTGGGTCATTAGGTCCGTGAGAAGCTAGGGGCTTGCACCACCTTCTCCAGGCTTATGTGCGCGGGTAGCCCTTGAACACTGTCTTCTGGAATTCTGCAACTGGAGCACCTTCTAGTCGGGCTTTAGTCCTGACCCGGGTCACGGGTCTCCGTCGCGAACTTGCTATTTCCACCTTGTTCCACTCTGGAGCTACCAACCCTGGACCTCCCACGGCTGGGTAGCTGCTGTTCCCTCCCCTCACATCCTATGCCTTGGCCCAAAGTAGAACCCGGGGTTTTTCTGCTCCCCTGGTACCATGAGGGCTAACCACCAGCCTGCCCCCATCCCGGTAAAACAACAGCAATGGATGAGAGTCAGCCATTGACATGTGGCAGGGGCAATGAAATGTCCCCCAGGACCCCTGAGCCTCAGTTTCCTGATCCAAAAATGACAGGAGCAGAATACTTGATCTGTGGATTCTTTCTTTCAGTGACCCCTGCAGCTCATCCGGCCTTCAAGAGTTAGTCTATGGCGCTTCTTTCTGTGACTCTATTGTATGGAGTCCCCAGGGGTCTGCGTGAGCCCATGGGAACTTCCCAGAGACACACCTCCTGCCAGCCCCTTTGGCCTGGGGTTGAAGAGGAGAGAACCAGGCAGTGTTGCTGATCGCATGGATTCCCTTTATTGAGCTGAACTAGTTACTGCAGTCAGATCAAGTCACATTTAAAAGCAGACCATCCAGTTGCACGGAAACCGATTATATTCATTACAGAGTTTTAATCACTGTCCGGTGAACTGGCAAATCCAATCAAAGCATTAGTCTTTAATTAAAAAATTAAAAGGAAATATTCAGACAATAGCCAAGCAATCACATCACGATGCACAATTACCTAGAATTGCAATTAAAAAGTAGTTAACCGAAGGGGGAGAAAAGAAAAACAAGAAAGAAAAAAAAAGAAGCAAAGAAAGAAATCACACTAATCCTCTTTTTAAAAACTATCAATATAATACATGAAGGAACAAAGGACAATAGCCTCAAAAAGCAGGTTTCTCTAACACTAGAAATGTACTCTGCGGCGAAAACTCTAAAAGCACACTAGCTGTAGCAGGACAATAAAAAACACTGAGCATGGAATACTTTTAATCTCTGCCATTAATATTCATTTCCAGCTGCTTATAATAGCAGCGCCTCATGGCCAAATCATTAGAGTTTTACATCTGGGTTGCAAATGACACTTTGATTGGATGTAATGTTCAAATGGCCCTCCCCACGGCGTCTCCGGCAAGCCTTCTGCGGAGAGGTGTCCTGTCGCGAGGTCCCTCACTGTGCGTGCTGGCTCATCGTGTGGTTCTGCAAAGGCGAAGAAAGGAGACACGCATGAGGGCGAAAGAATGGCGAGCATGCCTGTCCCCTCCCACCCGGGGCATGGACGCCGAGAGCTGCAGAAAGCGGCTCGATCATTACAAAACAAAATGCGAAAGCAAGAAAGTGCTCGGGGGACGCAGCTGCCAAGGCGCCACGTAGATCCGAGCTTGGGGATCGGTTCCTGTTGCTGCCAACCTGGGTTCCCTGTAAATTGTTTTTATTTTTATTTATTTATTTATTTTAGACCATTCGGGTCGCACCTAGAGGGTGGGCTACGTGAAGGGAGAAGGAACAGCCGGGGAGGTAGCAATAATGAGCACCACCTCCCATTCCCCTCCAATGGCGAGATGGCGAGGAGGAAACTCTGACGGCCTGCAGGCTGCCCCCCGCATCCCATCTCGGTCCCCTTGCTCACTGTTCTGAGCCACGCAGGAGGAAACCGCAGATGTGCAGAGCAACGCAGCCGCCCAGAGGCACCCGAGCGAGCGCAGACGCGCCAAGGCAGTGGGTGGGCGACGCCCGTGGCCCAGGCAGGGGACAGGTCACCCAGCAGGGAGGGTGCTGGGAAGAGCCAGAAGCTCAGCTCCCAGGGTCCTGCCAGTATGGTCACGTGAGAAAGAGATGGTGCGCTTTGGCCTCTTGGGCATGGGAAGCCAGGGCCCAGGTGGGACCTTGTGGCCAAACACTTCCCCCTCTCCGCAGCCCACGCACAACCTTCCTCCAGCCGGGGCGGACAGGGCGGGCAGTGTGGGGTCTGTTTCCACCACTGCTAGCAGCCTGGGGCTGGATTTTGGCTTCTGAAGCCTGGTCTTTTTATTTCTTTCCTGCCACGGGTAGTGCCGATTCAGACTATTATCGTCCCAGCTTCAGGCAGCGGTCCACCTCAAGACACTTGAAGATGGGAAGCAACATCCTCCAGGGACAGATCCCCAAGGCTACATACAGCCGATCTCCATTGCAGGCTTTTTAGTATGCCTCAGCCTCCCAGCCTCGGTGCCCTACAAGGAGACCCAGTCAACCAGTCGCCAGCTGAAAGCAGCGGCCTGCATCTCTACCACTAACCACTAGGGGGCAGGAGAGACGCCGCGACTTTTTCCTAGACTCCAGGTCTCGCTTCCAGAAAGACCAGAGGACAACCAGATTTTTTTCCTAGAGGTCTGAGAACCTAGGATGGTGATGGGACCACAGCTACTCTCCAGGATAGGTCCTTTGGTAGGCGCTCAGGCCACAAACCGACACAGGCGCATTGCTTTCGATTCTCAAGTGAGGCTCAAGTAGACAAAATATCAGTCCACTTCAACCTGCTAGGATCCAGGAGGGGCTGATCCAGGCCACTAGAATCTAGTGACCTGCACCCAGTAGGTAAATCAACCCCCTGATTATCCACAGCTTGCCCCAGCACCCTGCTGCACACTAAAGCCCAGTCAGCATAACCTCGCACCTCAAATGGTCCAAGGTCCAAGGCAGATTGTTTGAGCCGAAGATGGGGTCCAGGTGGTTTCCATGGGAACCCCATCCTCCAGCCCTGTGAAAGCAACCAACCATGTGGAACTGCAAGCATCCTATGTACAGATCTGGCTTCCTTGTAACTCTGGACCTTGGCTGCCTTAATACTTCCTCCTGCCCAGGTGTATCCCTGGGATTCACCTACCCAGCACCCACACCGGGCTGTGCACTTCTTATACTTAGGCCTGGTTGTCCCCCACTGAGCCACAGGCAGGACAATAGCACCTGGCCCAGGGCTGGACACATGCTGGGTTCCCCAGTGCCCAGTGGAAGCGTGGTAGGCACAGCTGCCTGGGAACAACCGAACTAACACAAGCCGAGGGTACTAACCAACACCTGGGTGGAGAGATGGTGTGAATGAGGAGAGCAAACAGTAATGTGTGTGAACCACTGCCAAAGACAGCAGGGAGCCAGGCAAGACCCTTGAGGGCCACTCACCTCCATCTTGGGAGGAGTTCCTGGGAACCTAGGGATAATGAGGCAGCCTCTTATAAGGATGCCGGAACAAGGCCACACGACACACTGGCAATCTCTAGAGGTGGAAAGCCTTGTCTTGGACCACGGGCTAGGAAACTGAGAATAAAGAACACTTCTCAGAGCCTCCTCCCTTTAGGAGCAATAGTGCATGCATTTTGGGTTAGGCTCATAAAGGAAACTCCTCCAAAAGGCAGACTAGTAAAAATAAAAAAAAATACCTTCCTAAAGTTTTACTTTCCCAACAAAAGTCCAGGATGTCACAGTGTACTCAGCTTAAAAGTGTCATTAAAAGTATCTGCTAGATGTCCTGCTCCGGGCTGGGAACAGTGACAGCTAACGGCAGGGAAGACCCCAGTTGTCCCCCTCCCTAAAGGGGTCTGATGCAGGAGTGACAAACACAGACTTAACGGTGCCAACAGTAGTCCAGGAGAGGGTCACAGCGTGCGTGCGTGCGTGCGTGCGTGTGTGTGTGTGTGTGTGTGTGTGTGTGTGCTTCAGAGAGGCTGTTCATGGAGTTGAGGGCTCATCCAAGGAGGGTTTCATCCAAGATCAGTCCCTGAGAAGGCAGAGGGGGTCCCAAGATCCATCACTCAGATCCCCCAAACACCTGAAAGGGCATATCTGTGGGAGCTCTTTTCCCAGAACAGCCACTGCTTCAACGCTTCTGATGGCTTCCTCCAACTTCACGGCTCTTCTGAGACCCTTCTAGCTCCAGTCTCTTTCTCTAGTTCTGCTTATGCCATACTGAGTCTCCTTAGCGAAGGAAAACAGACCAGGCAACCAGTTTTTAAAAGACGCTTCCGATCTTACAGTTGAGCACTCTCTGGAACCATAAAGGCTGGCAGCGGTCTGGCCGAAGGCTGAGATGAGCCTGGCCAGGACGCCTGGCACCTGCAGGCCTCATTGCCTGCCAGGGAGACACAGGTGTGGGGCAGAAAAGCAGGTGAGGAAAATAAAGCGGAGGCACAGGGAAGGCGCTCGGCCGCCCGCCATCCACTGGGCAACGCTCCTGCACTCTCGGATGGAGTTTCTGTGATGCCCTGACTCAGGGCCTCCTCCTGATACACACCACTGGTGTCTGGTTGGCCCTAGCTGAAAGGACCATCCTTTGTGTTAGTTCTTTCACCCACAGAATCTTGACTGCCCTTCTGTTGAGTGACAACCACTAACTGCTTGTTGGGTTTGTGCTGGGTACAGGAGCAGTGAGTTGTGCGTGAAGCCAGGTAGAAGGGCTGTTTTCAACCCCAAAGCACATGGAATGCGCTAGAAGGTCACGTGAAGTCCAACTCTGGGCACGGAGTCAGAGCTCCACCCACCTCCTCAGCCCACGATTTTGTGGTCTGGATCCACAGGTCACAGCTCTAGGTCTGGGTTTCAGGTTCTGTTCACTGGCCTGCCCACTAGCAGTCATGCTTGAGGAGACAAGTATTTCAGTACGTTGGTTGTCTGATTGTATGAAATGATGTAATTCCTCCTGCCCTGGAGGCCCTGTTGTGGGCCGAAGAGACCCCTCAGTCCTGTACAACCACTCTTAGTGTCCCAATAAGCCACCCTACTTGTATGCTGGCTGCTTTGATAGCCGTCACCTACCTACCCAGTCCTAGCACCTTGCCTGGCTCGTCCCACTAGTCACCCTCCCAGGTTACCACAAGACAGGGCAGCTTTAGTGACCTGTTAAGTACCTTAGTGACCAAAAGAGCTACTGTGTTCAGTGTTAGTGGTCACTTGCAAACCATGTGACCTTGCAGCAAGTTCTTTCACTGCAAGGTTTGTGAGTCGCCTCTTTCTGCGATGCCAGGATGACTCCAAAAATGATGATGCCCATGAATCTACCCACAGACAAGTGCCTGGGACAGAAGGACTGAGTGCTCCCTGCTAGGACCCCCTCCCCAACCAATAAGAGCTGGAGCTCCAAGCTAACTGCTCTCAGGAATGCCCTGCATGGCCCTGCCCTCAGGACAGCAGGTGTCACTGGTCCCTTTTCATCAGACCTGGCTGGATACTTGCTTCTCCGTTTCTGCCTTAGAGTGAGTGATCTGGTACCAAGGAGAGCCCTAGGAGATGCTATGGTAGAGGGAGAGGTACATACCAGCATCCATCCATCCATCCATCCATCCATCCATCCATCCATCCATCTCACAGACATTCACTGAGCCCCTGACTGTGAGGTCCCAGGCTGTGCACTGAGCATGCACAGATGGAGACACCTTGCCCCCTCCCTTGTGAGAACACTCCCGTGGTTGGAATAGGGAGTCTGGACTCATAGACATCAAAGACCCTAAGAAGGCAGGGAAAAAAGGATTCATTCCCGAAGACCCAGCCCAGCTGGTGCAGAGACACACTACTCTCCACGCAAACCAGCCCCACCTCTCACGCTCTTTGTCCAGCTTGTATGACTCCACCCACCGTTATGTCCGCACCTGCGTTCTCCCTGCCCTACCTGCAGGACCTTCTTCTCGAAGCCACTGCACTTCCTCAGGTTCCCAGTCCAGAAGAGGCTATTTCTCCTCATCCTGTCCCCATGCCATCCCTGGATGGCTGCAGCTCGGAGAAGCCCTTGTGGACCTGGTTTTACAGCGGTTTTACACTTACACACACACACACACACACACGCTGCCCACAAGGTCAGGGACCAAGGGCTAGGATGGGCCTTAGCCTGAAAGATTCCATTTTCCAAGGAAGACAGATGCCTTAGCTGGCTTGGCTGAGCAGGGCTGCTATAGGGCACCATTCATTATGTGCCCATTTCACAGTCAAGGAGCCTGGCCTTGGGCAGTGGACAGGGGAGAAGGAGAGGGGCTACAGGCCAGCCTCTGCCAAGTTTCCAGCTGCAGAACTGCATGGAGAGCAGCAGGGAGACAGGGCTTCTGATGGGGACCCACTCCGGAGAAGCCTTTCAGCTGCCCTTGAAGGATGGCTTGAGCTAGGATCTGCACAAGTGTGTGTGTGTGTGTGTGTGAGAGAGAGAGAGAGAGAGAGAGAGAGAGAGAGAGAGAGAGAGAGAGAGAGACAGACAGACAGACAGACAGACAGACAGACAGACAGACGAGACACACAGAGAGACAGAGAATGAGGGAGCACTTTGCCAAGCAGGATAAACACACAAGCATCATGTAGGTGTAACACTCACAGAGACGGTGACTCACAATGACCGAGGCTCAGTGCTTGGCTCCGCCAGCCAGACACCACACACTTCTGTAAAATCTGAGCCCTCAGATACAAGGACCACCTTTATCCCTGCCGAGTAGGACATGAGGTGCAGGGTGCTTTGGATCCCAGGGTTTGACAATGGCAGTGCAGGCAGGATGTGCACCCACCCAGTGTCTGTATAACCCCCTCTGCCGTGGCACCGCTCTGCCTGTGAAATGTGAAAAGTGCAGCATATGCTGGGGGAACAATGAATAATTCAGCTTGGCAGAAGCACAGGGTATGTGCTATGGAGACGAGCCTCCAAAGGAAGGCAAGGGCCTTATTGATGAGGCTCCGCGATGCCAGACGAGGCAGCTTGCCCTTAAATCTGGGCCACTGGGAGCTATCGAAAAGTATTTGAGCTGTGGAGTTACATGACGCAAGGCAGAGGGAAAGCTCATGCCTCCACCCAAAAGGTGTCTCAGCTGGGGCTCGTCATGTCCCTCCGCGCCCTCTCGTGGCTTTCCCAGCACACAGTGTCTCTTGTCTTTCCCTTTGGGGAGGGTGCAGACCCAGGCAGCTCTGCTCCCCTCTCTGCCGTGCATCACCTGGGCAGCCCCTCTCTGCTTGTGAGCACTAATTTTTAGCAGTGCTTGACAATCGTCCAAGGGTCTAAGACGAACAGATGGCCTGTCTTAAAGGCTCGTATGTTCGCTAGTTTGCACTTCTGACAAACGGTGCGCACACTCGAGAGCACCCCATAAACGGCGCCGAATGAATACTCACAACACAATTTAGCTAATGCACGTCATTAAAATTAGGAGTGAGTGATGGCTGGGGCTCCCCATAAATGCCTGCCGGTGACGCGCTGCTCCCTGGGGAGTTGGGGCAGGCCTTGTTATACTTGTACCCTACTTCCCCCAGGAGCCCTCTTGTCACCCACTTATCCCTAGGCCAGAGACGTTTGCTGCTGTGCAAGTGACATTCACCTTTGGCATCTGAGGGAGGCTGGTGGCCCAAATGGCCTGGTACAAAGCCCCAGAGTGACCTGTAAGGTAGAGAAAGCGTGGGAGACCCTCCATACATGAGGAGACTTTAATTGTTCCTGCTGCCCAATCAGCAACAAGGAGGAGCCTGCCCCTCCAGAGCAGCAGCAAGTGAGCTGCAAAACTAAGCTCAGCCTGTGACAGGTCTGGAGTTAAGAGCCCAGCTTTCAGGGAACAAGATGTAGCTTTGGGGGACATTCAAGAGACAGAGCAGATTCAGGGATCCAAGAAATACCTTGAGAACAGGAGGAAGCTCTCTGATCCAGACGTATTTGGCTAGTAGATTCCTGTACACTCCCTCCTCCTCAAACCCCTTGCCTGTTCCCAGGACACAAAGGGCAGGCAGCCTACTCTATAACCAGTTCCATAGGTAACAACTGTTTACCTGCCTGGGGACCCGCAGCCTCAGGGGAACACACCCCACAAGCAAATGAGCCCAGTTGAGTTGGTCTATGTGCTTGGTGTGGAGGGTAAGAACTATGACAGCCAAGCAAGGGAAACCAGTAGTTTGATGGCTGCTGTCACAAACAGGGTGTGTGTGTGTATGTGTCCACGTGCGTGTGTGTGTAATGTGTGTGTGTGTAATACTCCCAGGACTGCTTATAGATCTGTCCCTGTGAGGCAATAAGGTGCACATTAGACCCAAGCCTTGAAGAAACTTAGCAACTGTTTCTCCAAAGATGTGCATTTGCGTAGCAGATTCACTTGTGTGTGTGCACACTGGTCCCTCTTGAGCAGGATGCTGCACTGGCTCACTCTGAGCGCACCAGCCATCTTTGACTCTAGCTGACAGCTCCCAGATATGAACTGGGCCTTGGGTCCCTTCCCTCAGAAGGGCCAAATCAGATTCCTAAAAGCTGATTCCTCAGGGCAGGCACGAAGCAAGCCTGTCTGTTACAGTCAAGCCAGGGGAAAAGTGCTGTCATGGGAAAAGGTGGGGACCAAGAGCGAGCCAGGGGCTTCTCAGACCAGACCTGCCACTGATTGTGCTGAAGAGCATTTAAGCCCCAAAACAAGAACAATATCCTTGTAAGCTAATGGGAGCCCTAAACAGGAACAATACACCCTGCAGGAGATGTGAGGACCAAGAGTAAGCCGGAGGCTAACCCGCCACTAACTGGGACATACGCATACATGGGGTACACAGGCACAGCCTAAGTAACCTAGAGGTAGTTGGGGGGACTAAACTCAGGAAGTGCTGATGCTAGGGATAGATCCTAGAAGAGCTGCTCCGGTCACACTGACCGGACTCTGTAGGAGGCCTCCAATGCAAGGCGTGTGGTGTTGAGAAGGAGTGGGTCCAGGCCAATGCAAAGCAATGGGGCCAGTGGGTCTGTGTCAGCCTCTAGAGCTCAAGCTCGGTAAGATGCATAGCTCAGCCCCACGTGAGGCCACTGTGGGAATACCTGGGCCAGTAAGGCCACATCTGCAGGCTTTGTCAGAAATCTAGAAATGATAGGGATGATTTCAGTTGCTCACTGGCCCTGCCTGGTGCTGCTGCCACAGCTGTCGTGAGATCAGTCTGCAAGCCATGTAGCAGAGCGTTGGCAGCTAACATGTGGAAGCACCAACTCCCTCATCCAGAACACGCTGGGCAGTGGTCTTAAAAAGTGGCCAGGATCGTTTGGGGACATTACACTAGGCAAAATCAGCTAGTCACAGAAAAATGCATACTGCTGGGATCTTCTTGTTTGGGGTCCTGAGTTAGCCCAACTCACAGGACAGCACGTGGCGGCTTCCAGAGGCTGAGAAAAAGGGCAGGGTTTCAGGCTTGGGATGACAAACGCGTTCTGGGGATGGAGACGGTGAAGTCTGCATGGTAGTGCATGCCTCTCGATGCCAGAGTTGCACACCAGAATAGAGCTTCATGGTGCATGAATTTACCACAGCTGAAAACCGAGCAGATAGGACAAGCAAGGGACAGGTGTGTAGTCTTCACCAAGGGCGGAAACTCTAGATTATTCCTGTGAGGCCATCTCATATCTGTATCCTCAGAGGATGTAGGACATAGCAGCCTGTGACACCCTGGGCTGTGGACTGAAGCTGCAGCATCCAGGGACACCACGCCCCCTGTCAGCAGTCGCTGGTATTGACTGGAAGGAATCTCCATGACCATGCTATGCTGCAGAAGGCTTTCCTCCACAAGAGCAGAACTGACCGTTGGTATCAGTGGCGTGGCTCTCTGAGCCAGGAGATCATGGGCACAGAACCCAGAGAGACCCAAGGCCCACAGACTAAAGTCCTATTCCAGGGGACACGGATCTGCTGCTGAAGGAGGTGTCTGCATTTTCCTGGCACTGGAGAGGAAACAAGAGACAAGCATGCGGCCCACCCACTTTAAAAAAACAACATAGGAACGACCTGGAGAGGGAGGGCCGTTTCCTCTTGGCCCATTTCCCAACCTTGGCAGGTTTTTACTATGTCCACACAGAATCATCCTTCCTCACAAACTAAAAAAAAAAAAAAAAAATGAAAAACCAGGGCAACTAGCCAGTAGTGGGATGTAAGACCTGAAAATGAGGGCTGTCCTGGAAAATCTAGGTCACACGGTCACTAATTATACTGAACACGTATGTTCAGGTCCCTGAACTGCACGGGTGCTTTTAGGTTTTGTAAATGATAATGAAAACTTAGATCCAGATCTCTTTCCACTTTCTTCCAAATTCCCGCTAAAAAGAAGACTTTACCGCATTTTCCAATTTTCTGGAAAATTATCCCTGCCAACAAAGAACCGTTCCAGCAGATATTCTGAGGGTGGCTGCCCTCATGCCCAGCATCCACAAACGGCTTCTGGCGACCACACGGCTCTGCCCCTCGCCCACAGCCCCCCAGGCTGCAGAGGCAGAAGTCTCGAAGATGGACCTAATTTACTGTGATGAATCGTGGCATGCACCACTGATCCACACTGCAGCTGAGACCCATTACAGCTAACGATCGCCACAGTCCTCATGGAACACGTAGGTGTGTACCCGTGCCAATCCCGAGGGAGTCACACACCACAAATCGAAGGGCGCAGGGTGATCTCCCTATTTCTGGGATGTTGCTTCCGGAGACTGTGGCTCAGCTGGCAATAGCGTCTCCGACCACATACCTGCCCTACCAACACCAAGTGGGTCTGCCCGATGCTTCCCTTCTACATGGCAGAACTCACTGGTCCCGTGAGGCAAACCTACGGTCATCTGCACTGCTGGTCTATTCCATCCCACTCGGTGAACCAAAGCAGGACGTGTGCATGCACCCAGGCAGTTTCAAGGGGGAATGTGACATTAAGAACATATGAGGCAAAGAGGGCGCTGGAGAGATGGTGCAGTGGTTACAAGCATTTGTTGATCTTGCAGGAGACCTAGGGCTGCTTCCCAGTACCCACGTGGTGGCTCACAACCATCTACTCCAGGAGATTCGACACCCTCTTCCTGCTGCCTCTGGCACTGAATGTACAACACATGGAGAGAAAGTAAACACATAAAATTAAAATAAATTAATCTTTTATTTTTTTTTAAAAAAAAAGAGCATAAAAGAAAGACACTCTAAAAGCTGTATATGTGGGAACTGGGGAGATGGCTCCGTTGTAAAGAGCGCTCACTGCTCTTGCAGAGGACCCAGGTTCAGTTCCCAGCACCTCTGCTGAGGTCATAATCACCTATAACTTCAGCTCCAGGAGAATCTGACTCCTCTAGCTTTGGGCACCTGAACTTGTGCCCCTACCCACGCAGAGATACAGACACACATCACATAATTAAAAATAAATCGTAAATAAAAGTTAACATATATACCTCATTATTGATAGGTGGGTAGATATGTGTGTATTTTCTGGATGGACAGACATCTTGTGGGTAGAGGGGTGGGCTGGTGAGTGGGAGCGTAGGTTGTGAAAGCCTCAATGGCAGGAGCCAGAGAGTGTCCGGATGAATGAACAGGTTGGAGGTGGCTTTGGTCAGTCACTACTTCTGCGATCCTAGGTTCTAGGAAAACTTCATTTCTTTTAAGTCCTCACTTATACATCTGAAAGGGGGCGGGGCTAACTGCATCTATCTCACAGCCCTGTTAGGAGGGTTAGAGGAAATACACATAAACCCTGAAATGGCACACAGAACACCATGTGCCACATGGGGTAGCTGACCGCTGCTGCCAGGGGGACTAGAACATTGGTAAAACCAAATACCAAAGCAGATGATAGATAGATAGATAGATAGATAGATAGATAGATAGATAGATAGATAGATAGATAGATAGACAGACAGACAGATAGCCAAGAAACCCAGCTTTTGTGTTTGGTGTGGTGAAGAAAACAGGGTCTTGGGTAGTGGCCTGAGGCTAGCACTGACCAGCTCTGTGGCCTTGGGGCAGTGAATCACCTCTGTGTGTCTTGGTTTTCTTATCTTAATAGAGGCATTGTGAGGACTAGGCGGCGTTTAATGTTCAAAAGTGCTGAGGACCACGTCTGGCACTTGATAAACACAAAATAACATTGGGATGCTAACTACGGGAAACCATCCTGTTTGAAAGACAGAAATAATTATTTAGTTTCTACATCTTCCAGACCAGGAGGTTTGCCTTCTGCTCTGTGCGGTGTTTGCTGTTATGGTCACAGTGACAACGGCTTACTCCTGTGTGAGTGGAGATTGGAGGGGGTTTTTGAGATAAGGCATGCTCCCCTACCCCACCAGGAACCCCACACCCTGTCCCAGATCAACTTAGCACCTTGCTTCCTCCTCTGCCTCCCCCGCAGTCCCCACCAGTGCCGGGCTTTATCTGTTCTAAGATGTATCACAGTGAACCCAAAGGCAACCCAGCTCCACGTCCTTGAACACATCTGTGTCCCGGCTATCACCTATGAGCCCCTGGGCTGCTCTTCACACATTGACATCACTTTTCCGACATCTCCCTTTTCTCTGATGAAGAAACTGAGGCTTTCTCTCAGTCTTTCTGCTGGCCAGAAGTGGCCCTGTCTCTCGCGTTGTCCCCGGGATGCCACCTAAAACCACACTAAAAGGAAACTGTCACCCAGCGCAGGCCTGGACCCACCCTGGACAGCCGGCTTGATTCTGTGTAAACTTCAGCGGCAGAGTGAGTACAGCCGGCTCACTATTGACACAGCAAAATTAATTTCTTGTCCCCCCCACCCCCGCCCTCCGCTCCGTCGAGTGTTCACGGGGCCGCTGACTGCTGCTACTGAAATGCCAACTTGCATTTCTCATCATTAATTTCTTTCTAAATGTCATTAGTAATTGTTCCTGCTGCACCGATGAGTACAATCTAAGCTTCCACCAAGAGCCACCCCAGTCTCCAGCAGACTGGTCAATGGGGTCCAGGGCCCCTACCACACAGAGCCCAGTCTCTTAGCAGGAAGTGGCCAGTCACACTTTCAAGAAGAGGTGGTTTGAGCAGGAGTGGCCTAAGCACACGAAGTCTATCCAGGGTACTGCAGCAATGCACACCTAGGAGCCAGGCCGCCTAGGTTTCTGTCTCCACTGCTGCTCACCCATGTCTCAGCCATCCGCTGACTGCACTAAGACGGTGGCTATGGGAGACAGTGGCTGAAGGGTCTCCACTGAGTTTGATGTAGGGTGTTTCTGATATCCTTACTATTTCTCATACCACCAGGCCTGCAAGCTCAACTCTGCCACTGACAAGGGTATGCCATGGCATCACTCCACTGGTGTCCTTGACTGTGACCATATCAAAAGTAGAGAGCCCAGCACTCAGAAGGCCAAGGCGGGTACATGAAAGTTTGTAGCGTACCTTGGCTACATAGCAGCAGCCGATCTCTACAGAGAGAAAGTGAGATGGCAACACTAACCACCATTGTCTCCCCAATAATGCCCCCTTTATCATGTCCCCACTGGGATCTGATCTCAGTACCCAAGGTCCCAGTGACCAGAAGCGTCAGAGCCTCACAACTGTGTCCTTCCTGTATACTAAATACCCCGTCTCTATCCACGTGAGGCAAAGCCTTGTAGTGTGCAACTCTCGGTGAGCACCAAAGCAACATGTCACCCACTGCCCCTGGTATTGTCATTGTTACTAAGAAACTGAAGGCATTTGGTTCTGCCTAACACGGCGCCGGCAGGGGGCTAGGCTCGAAGCATACACAATGGTCCCAGGCTCAAGGCTCCTGGCAGTCCCCCATGCCCATCTGTCACGATGGCATGGTGCCCCCAGAAAGTTGTTTGGCCCCAGCCCCCGGGCATGAATGGCAGGCTCCAACAGGCAGCCCGAGACCCACTCTAAATGCCATCTCAGCTCAAAGCTGAGCCTCTGGGGAGGCCCCCAGTCCCCACATGGGCCTCATCATGGTTCATTGTTCAGCTGGACCGAATCCTGGGGCTCAGAAGACATCTCAGCAGAGCTGGTCTTCCACTCCCTCTCTGTGACTGTCACAAGTCCTTACACACCCAGGACTGCTGGAGCAGCTGCAGTCTCATGCGCCAATGACCACGCTTGGTTCTGGCCTCTCCCTTAGAACAGACTTCCATGAGAAACAAGGCTGCCATCTATCCCAGCATCCCGAGGGCTCTACCTCACTTCACACAGCCTTAGAGTGAACTCTCTGACAAGGAGGTCCAGAGAGCAACCCAGGGAAGGGCTGGCCCTTGGAAGGGGCTAGCCTTAGAATACCAGCCAATACACACTCCACTAGGTCGTAGACACAGACCCATGCCCTAGGGTCCCTAAAGATGGGATTGGTGTTCCTCTGCATATAGACCCCAACATTGCCACACATAGTTCCTCAGGACATGCAGCTGACCCCAGTGATGGTAACTGTGGTCAGTGATGAGGTGACACTCTACTGTGGACAGAGAGGCTTTGTGCCCATGGACATCAGACACTGGCTAAGCAAAGCAAGTGGTAAACCGACAGTAAGCAGAGACAGGGTCTAGGCCCAAGGTGTCCTGAAGAGTCCTGTGAGACTTCAATTGTTCGATTATTGATTGAATAACTGATCAATTTATTTCGGGTTTTTGGAGCTCTCTTATTCAAAATGCTTGACACAAGAAACATTTCACATTTTGGAGTCTTTTAATTTGTAGCATCTGCATATGTATAACATATACCTCGTAGATGGGACTCAAGTCTACACACAAAATTCATTTGTATTTTGTATATATATAGTGAAGGAATTTTTATCTAAATTTAAAGTAATTTTCAGCCTAAAACATGGTATTATGGTGTGGAATTTTATACTTGTGACATCATGTTGGCTTACAAAAATACTGAAATTTTAGAGCACTCACAAAAGTAATATAGAATTTTAGATGTCATCTTTTTAGATTAGAGCTAAGCAGTTTTGTCTGCTGGGGCTGAGGCAGTGGGGGCAATTCTGTATGATCGATCATTCTTCACTCAGCAAACAAGCAAGAAAGGCCCAATCCTACTAGTGCACTGTGCCCTCCGTGCAGCAAGTGCACAACTATAGGCCTTTGTGTGTCTCTGTTGCCTACACACACACACACACACACACAAACACACACACATGTGGCACATAGTAGATGCTCATCAAACAGTGTGGTCACACTGAGCATATGCGTGTACCACTGACTACCTGAATTAAGAAGTTCTCAGCACCCAGACCATGGCTGGGACGATGGTGGCAGTGGTAACACTGGCCAATCCCTGTAGACTTGATGCTGGAGGCAATGATACCTTCAGACCATCCAACTCCACGGGGAAGAAACTCTAATCTCTGGGCTCCTGAGGCTCCGAGATCACGCAGTTGCTTGGTAGCAGGGCTGGGATTCAAAGACAGCCTGGGCTACAAGGGTGGGCAGATATGAGCTGTGCTGGGTTCTTGTTGTCCTAATGGGAACACAGCAACCTCCCTGGCAAGTCACTAGTACTACTAATCACAAGAGTCCTGGCTTTTGAAAACCTCTACCCTGAGAACAAAACCCAGGCAAAAGGAAGAGCCCCTTTGGTCAGAGGCGGCGACTGTACCCAGGGCGGTGACAAGCCTGTGAAGCTTCAGAGAAGGGTGGCTCCAGGAGCCCAGCAGCCAGCTTGGCCCTCAGGCCCCGGAACTCAGGAGTGACCAACTCCAGGGCTAGCAACAGATTCAAACTCCCAGGAGTCGCTGGGGTGTCCTCATCCCAGTCCCCCCAAGGCTAAGCTCTGCTCTCCCTCCAGTGGTGAGGTGCCCTGGGCCAGGCCATTTTAAAGCAGAACAGAAGAAGGCATGCTAGTCAGAGAGAGTGCAGCTAACGAGTTAAACGCTAAGCATATGCCTACAGCACTTCCACTTTTTAATTATTATTAGTTATAATTATCTGGCTGGATCTGACAGCAGCAGCACAAAAAAGCAAGGAAAGCGGCTCCTCCGTTACCCATCTTATCAAGACCAGGGGCTCTGAGAGTGGGCTCAGCCTCTGCAAGATGTAGCCTTCCTTTCTGTTTTCTTTCCTTTTTTGTTTGTTTGTTCTTTTTCTGCTTGTGTTCTCCTTCCTACTTTCCAAGTGTTCAAAACCTATAGCAAAATATATGGTGGGAAAAGGAAGGGAGGGATGAGAAGATGATGGACGGTTGTGCAGGTGGATGGGGGTGTAGGTGAAAGAGTGGTCCAGGGGGTGCATGGATGGACGGAAGGAAGGATCTGTGGATAGATGAATGGAAAGAAGGAGCTGTGGATGGATGGGTGGAAGGATCTGTGGATGGATGGGTGGGGTGGGTAAATATGTGATGGGTGGGTAGACAGACTAGTGAATGGGTGGGTGGGTAGATGGACTGGTGGATGGACAGTAGGTGAATAAATGAGTATCTGATAGGTGGATAAGATGAGTTGATGAATGGATATAGAGGAGATGGGTAGGGAGATGGATAGGTAGGTGGCTGGGTGGGTAGATGGATGGACAGATGGATGGATGTGTAAATGGATGGATGGATGGCTCTGTGGATGGATGGATGGACGGACGGATAGATGGATGGATGATGAATGGATGGATGGATAGATGGATGGATGGATGGATGATGGATGGACAGATGGATAGATGTGTAAATGGATGGATGGATGGCTCTGTGGATGATGGATGGACGGACGGATAAATGGATGATGAATGGATGGATGGATAGATGGATGGATGGATAGATGGATGGATGATGGATGGACAGATGGATGTGTAAATGGATGGATGGGTGGAAGGAGGGAGAGAGGGTGGATGGATGGATCTGACAACGAATGAATGGCTAGGAGGGTGTATAGTGGATGGATAAGTGTATGGGTAGGTGGATGGAGGGAGTGGAGGTGCATAGATAGGTGAGTGATGGATGGCAGAAGTCTTCATCCTCCAAAATCTCACATTTGCATGGGAAATCAGGAATATACATGTTATTTCTAACTCATATTGGTAAAATAATCTAGAGCTAAATCAAAGCCTGAAAAAGTCAGAGGGAAGATGAGGGAGAGCATCCCAGAGATGCGGCTACTTAGGCAGGGTTGAAGCAGAAGGAAGGAAGGATGTTCCATTAGGAAGATGGGCAGATGCCTCACACTGGCTTTCTCAACTTCAGGTCTCCCTGACCATTCAATCCAACTGTTCAGCCTTAACTTTTCCTGAACACACACACACACACACACACACACACACACACACACACACTCTACACTACCTCCATCACAACACTGATTTAGTGTATTTCCCACAGAATGTTACCTGTGTGGATGAGGTCCCTGTGTCCCAGCTTTATCTGAGGCCACTGAACTGTCACCAGGTCGTGAGTGTGTGATAAATGAATAATGGAAATGGGTGAGGAGACTGGGCAAGAAGGGTCCCAGCAGAACTCAGACCACACCCCTGGCTCACAGACGCCTCCCCCTGGCTGGGCACCAGGATCCAGCCTGGCAGGACCGGGCTCTCGCCATCAGACTGCTCCGGGTTGCTTGTTAGAGCACCAGCTCTGCTTTTAATCAATTGTAATCATTTCGCTGGAAGCGGCATGATTAGGCACACACAAGCAAACAGCGTGAGCTAATCCTTTAAACAGGCCCGCTCGGCGCTGTGCTGGCCGCTTGGCCGCCGCGGGCCAGCTCCGAATCACTTCCTACAGCCCCTGGCTTTGTCACTGAGGGCATCAAGAGGCCAGGACATGGAGCAGGCCCATAGGCACTTCCCCCTGCCCAGCCCACCAAGGAGAGGTATGTGTGTGTGTGAATACCCACGTGAACACGAGTGGGTAGGCAGTGCACACACACGTGCAAGCTCTCACATGAGTGCACATGTCATGAACTTGCAAGTGCCCGGGCAGGCTGTCCCCACCGGCTCAGAAATGCCAGAGCACAACTTTGGAATAAAAAGAAGTTACAGCTGTAGGGCTCCACCCACACTGTGATAGCACCGCACAAGTCCCTGGACACCATAACAAGCTGGAAAAGCAGCACTGGGAGGCAGGTGGTCTCTGGCACTGGACCCACCATGGCCAGAGCCATCCTCTCCTCTCTTCAGCCCCGCCTCAACAGAACCCATCCCGTGTGCCTGCATGGCTCTTCTGCCAGGCCTGGCTCCCGGCAGGGCAGCCCCACCCACAGCTTTCCCACCTGGCTCACCCAGGAGCACTTTCTTTTTCCTCCCTTGTTACCGCCGCTCGTGCTACCTGCTTGGCCCAACTACTAAAATAGTTTCTGGGTCCCCTGACAACAAGGCTTTTTATAGTTCAGCACTGCAGGCCTCATTTAAATCTATTAGCTCATATAAATGGCAATTTATTTAAACTTTGGAGGGTTTCTGTTTGCCTCCCTGGCAAAGACAATTTGGTTCTGGGGGGTGGGGGGGCTCTGCCACTTACTGTGACCTCAGACAAAACCCCCAAAGCTCTCAGAGCCTCAGTTTCCACTTCTGTACTCGAGGCTGTGCTGTGACAGGCTATGGCAATGGCTAGCAACAGGGTTGGGTCATGGCAGAAATGAAGCAAGGGGTTGTCACTATTGCTTTTCACCCCGTTTCAGGGACACACCCACTATCAGAGGTAGCAGCGCACTGGCCCAGGCAGAAGGCAGAGAAACCTGAAAGAGGAGGAAGGTCATGCTATCTGTGCTCCGTTAGAGGGCACAAAGGTGCCCAAGGGGATGTGGAGACAGCTGGGCTGGGCAGGCAGAGTCTGTTGCCCCTTCCTTTAGGTTGGCTTACCCTGGCAAGGGGCCGACAGGGCCCCAGGCCTTCATCTGCTGAGGCCTGCGGCTGAAAACACAAGGCCAACAGCCCTGGCATTTTCCAAGTGTCTTATTCCCTAATCAGTCCCCATCCTGCCCTTCTGAGCCAGAGAAAAGGCCAGGGTTACGGGAAACAGAGGCGGGGGGCCTAGGGCCATGCCCTCCCCCTCTCATTGCAATGCTTCTCTCCCAGCCCTAACATGGCTGTCGGCTGCACAGGGCATCCAGGCCAGCATGGTTGCCTCAGATGGAAGTTCTCAGAGTCCTGCTTTGTTCCAGCTCAGAAAGTAAAAAACTCCAAGGGGGAAGGGACCTTACAAACCCATGCGATCCTCAAATTGCCTAAAAGGCAACTGCAGAAAGCAATGGTCAGATCACGGACCACATGCTCCTTCCTGTGCCCACCACGTGCCAGGGGCCTTTCCAACATTTCTATGAGGAAGAGCTGGACCCCCCAGTCCAACAGCCACAGGCCACCAGGTAAGAACACAAGGAAAGGACAAGGCAGGTGGAATCCCGCAGCTTAAGTGACACTGGGCTCCTGCAGACAGGACCCCAAGAACCCAATGCCATCTCCTACTCTTGGCTTGCAGGAGCCGCCTATATCACTACAGTTTCATTCATTTTGAGGGTTTAGCTCTCTCCAGAGGAGAAAACCAGGAGTAGCCATGATCAAACATCATGCCTTTTCCCAAAGCTTGGGGTCCCAGAGCATGCTGGGAAGCCTCTTCTCTCCAGAGTTGCAAACGCTTAGGGACAATAGGCTTCCTGGAAACTCAGAGGTCAGCTTGGGTCCCCATGCCCAGCATGTGACCTGAGCAAACAGGCGTGCTGTGTGTGACTGGGGGTGGTTAGGGAAGTCCGTGTTCCCTCCTGTTGTTGGACCACCCGCAGGCACTGACACTGGCCTGCTTTCTGTACTGAAACATTTTTGCTTTTCCCAAAATGTCATGTCAGAATGCACACGGCAGGTCCTTTTGAGTCTGACCTCTCCTGCTTGGCATGAGAAATCCCTCCAGGTTATTCCAACATCCACAGACACGGTTCAGGAAGTGTCACCTGCTCACCAGGAGTGAATGCTGGGAGCGTCCACTGTGGGGCCCCTGCCAGTACAGCTGTTTCAGTTACCAGTGTAGGGTGTGTGTGTGTGTGGGGGGGGGTCTCAGCTTCCCTCTTTCTGGACAAATGTCCTGGTTTGATTCTGAGGAATGGCCACTATAGGAGTAACTTTCTTTTTGTCCTATGACTCTACTGTGTTGGATTCCCTCAGCAGGCTGCCAGAGTTCCCAGCTCCAGTACCCAGGCCCCAGACCAGCTCCCCACTTTCATTATTTGCCTGGCTTTAGCCACCCTGGTGCCGAGGACGGCATCATACTGTGGCTTTCTCTACTCCTTCCTGTCACAACCGACATGACATTCATCTTCTCTGGGATGCCTGCCTGTCAAAAGGTTTGGCTCATTTAGTTGAGTTTTAGAGTTCATTACACATTTGCTCAAACCTTTAGCAGACACGTGATGGGCAAGGACCTCTTCCCTGCCCGTGATTTCCCGTTCTCTCAATGGTGTCTTCCCAAAACACAGTTTCAAAATCTAGATTTAGAATGTCCATCAGTCTGCTCTCCTGCTTGGGCTCCTATCACAATGGAAGTAGAGTCGAACCCCCATGATCCTACACACGTGCTGTGACCTGTGTTCTGTCTCCTTCTCCCTGCCCATGAGGCCCTGCTCTTTGCTTCAGCTGTGCTCTGCCTGGACATCTATCTCAGGCTGGTCACAGGCCCTCTGCACACATGGCTCTCTGCCACAGAAGCTTCAGCCCTAGAACCGGCACTGGGTACACACAAGCACCACGTAGATGAGCTTGGTCCCCTCTCATGCTCCTAACCATACATAAACACAGTTTATACAAATTCCTCTGAAGAAATCTCAGCAGAGCAAGCTGAACTCAGATGTAAATATAAGCACCTCCCTCATTCTGGCAACTATGCCCCGTGAATGTACCCACTCTTCGGGAACAGACACAGAAAGAACAAGCCTGGAGGTGTCCAGCACTGGCACCCTCCTAGCCCCACAGCAGAACACTCCAGTCCTGGGTAAATAAGCTCAGCCCTAGACAGTGCATCTTCTCCTTGAGCGCTCTTAGCACACAGTCCCTGTGCCCACCGACTCCGGCTCGGCAGAGCCTCCAGACTCAGCATCATTCGGCACATGGTTGAGATCCAGCAAGGGCAGGCGTCTTGGCTGGCCTCACTGCCTGTTGCCCCATGAGCCCTTACATGGGAACTCCTAGGGGACACCTCAGCCTTACTGTCTTCACACAAACAGGACAATCCAGACCAGTTCCAGTGAATGGTGATGAAACCGTGGGGCCTGAACACCCTCCTCAAACCCAGAAAATTGCTACTCGAGTTATTTAATGAAAGCCATTATTTGCAGAGATTTAGTGTTGTTACACTTCCCGCTTAAACAGTCTGTAATTAAAATAATTAATTGCAGAAAATAGTGAGTTGTTAAGGCTATAATTTAGTGAGGTTCTTGTACTTGAGGATCCCACTCAAAGGTTATTGGGGTGACCAGGAAAGCAGTGGCTTCTAGGGAGCACTTTTCCCTTTTGGAAGTGCTAGAGATGGGTCCCAGGGCCTGGGCAGGCTGGAAAGTACTCTACTGCTGAGCTACATAATTCTTTTTATTTTAAGGCACGGTCAAAGTTACCCAGGCTGGCCTTGAACTTTTTATTGTCCTGTTTTAGCCTCCTGAACAGCCAGAATCACAGGCTTTGTTATTCTTGGGTTGGTTCTTTGCCCAAGGTTAGGCAGAGGGAAAGTGAGGTGCAGTATATTACCCTAGTTTCCCAATACCTGTACATTCTGGAAGTCAAGCTAGTACCCACGGTGCTGCCGACATGGCAGAGAAACAGGAACAAGGAGCCTCTCTTTTAGTGAGAAATTTGTCTATTTACTTATTTATATCTCTCTTTCCATACCCTCGTTCACACACACACGTGTGTGTGTGTGTGTGTGTGTGTGTGAGAGAGAGAGAGACAGAGAGAGACAGAGAGACAGAGAGACAGAGAGAGAGAGAGAGAGAGAGAGAGAGAGAGAGAGAGAGAGAGAGAGAGAGAGAATATGAACATGCATGTCGTGGTGCACACATAAAGACCAGAGAACAAAGTTGGGTGTCTAACCTCATCTAACACACTGAGACAGGCTCTCTTTGTTGTGTGTTGCTACATACACCAGGCTAGCTCTCTCATGAGCTCCCAGGGATTCTCCCATCCCCACCTCCCATCTCACGGTTGAAGCAACCGGATTACAGGTGTGTGCTAAGTACCTGGCTTTACAAGCCTTTGGGGAATTGTCAAGTCAGAGTGTCACACATATGCAGCAAGCTCTTTACCCACTGAACCACATCTCCCAGACCCTCAGGGAGACGTCTTAAAGCCAACAAGAAGAGACCAGTTGTTCCCCTCATGGTATCTGGAACACCGGAAGAGAACAAAGCCTGGAGTAAGAAGGCAAAGTGCAAAGCAATCGTGACTTTATGTACTAAGGATGGTGGTTTGTACAGACCAAGGTGTTTCTAGGCAGCCTGCCCTGCTGGGTTATAGAAAGTTTCATCCCTCAGGGGACCCTGGCCTACTCTGATAGATGGGCCACACCAGTAAGGCAGATAGGGTAGGACAAGGCAGCTTCCCAGACTGCCCAGCGTGAGCTGACTGCCCTGGTCCTGGGTCCTGGGTCCTGAATATCCTCAGCACAGAGGCTCAGGGAATGGACAGCAAGAAAGACCCAAGCATCCATCCACTCATGATGTTCTCCTGGAAGTGGAGCCCTCCCCGCCTGCTCTCTTAGCGGGATGTCTAACTCATCCACACCGGGGAGGAACTGAAGGCCACAGTAACAACAGAAGAATGTATGGATGCATTGGGCTTGCCAAGAAGAAAAGAACCCAGCACTCTCCAAGGTCTGGTCACTCGGCTAGAGCCAAGCTCACAGGACTCAGCCAGCCAATGACAAAGCCCCCTCTGCACCCTTCCTGGACCTATTTTCAACAACTAAACAGATGGGGTGAGCCGAAGCCTTGCGAAGAAGGCCCAGCCTGCCCTGCACCAAGTACTGCTACAACCAGGAAAGTGTTGGGTGACTGTCAGCCTCTTGCTCTGGGTGGGTGGGAGGTCCCCTGGGTAAGGTAAGTGTTGCTCTGCGGGCTGATGCACCTGTAAGCAAAAAGCGCATCTTTAGGGAATCTTGTCACATGCCAGCTCCCTTCTGCTTCCTCGGCAGCCTCAGCTTCCCGACCTATCCATTCAGACAGTGATGCTCCTTTCCACCCTCAGGAAGCCAAGCACAGAGTGACGGTGTGACTTGTGTGGAGAGGCTGATTGCTTCACTTCCCAGTGGAAGCCAGAAGAGCTGGTGCTCTTATTACCTCTCCCTCCCTCCCTCTTTTCCCTCCCTGCATGGTGACTATGGAAACATAGATGGGCATGGACTCTCTGTGGGCACAGGTCACCAAATATCATGAACTCTGCCTGGCTCTGTCACACAAATGACAAGGAAGCAAGCCTTTGTTCCAGGCTACAGTGATCTCAAGGATGCTGCGGCTGCAAGCTGATCTCCCCATTGCCACTGAGAGCAGTGATTCCCCAGCGGGCAGCGTTTCTGAGCATCCATGTGGCTTGGTTCCAGGGGATGGGGGTATAGTTTCTGAGCCTGCAGTGCTAAGCTGTATGAGTCTGCCGCCCCTTGGTGTATGCTCTGTCAGTGTTGATGACGGCGTATGGGTGGGAGGAACTGTCATAGCGACGCTATTACAAGGCGTGACTTTTGTGTGAGCATGATGTTTCTAGTAGGCACGTAAACTCTTCCATGTTAATAAGAATTTCCTGGAGAAACCAGTGGGACAGAAAGTTCTGCACCCAGATCCAGATCTTCAGAAAAATCAGGCCCATGGGACTCAGGGGCAGGACTGCAGGTGTCCACCCAGTGGTGCCCAGCATGAGGATCCCTTGGTTATGAGAGACTCCGGAGGATCAAGGAAGCTGGTGGAGACCCTTATGGCCACCTGAGGGCCACACTGGCCTTACTATTTATTGCCCTTCCTCTGAGCTGGAGCCAATAGACATCCACTACTTCTTATATTCCAATTGCCTGGGCAGAGCTGAATTCAGGCTGCATGAGCCACACAGACCACAAAGACAAACCCAGGCAAAGTCTATCAGATGATCTGGGAGGAGAACATGATGGGTTGGAGCTGGAGTTTCCTGTTCCAAGCTCAGCCTCCTTCTGTAGGCTTCCCCAAGAATACACAGGCTGGCACACACTATGCCAGCTGGTCAGGAGTGCAGCCGCTGGCGCGCAGAGGCTGCCACACTCACCTGCAACTCTGTCTGGAAGAAAAACTTCTGCGGGCACTGGGAGCAGTCGTAGATTTTGTCCTCCTGTCCGTGCACGGCAAAGATATGCTGCTGCAGCTTGTTGGCCTGGACGAAGACTGCACACACAGACACGACAGTCAGAGGCCAGCTTCAGCCTCAGTCCTACCACCTCTCCCCAAGCAGGGATCACCCAGGCACAGCCAGGGTTAGCCAAGAGTATCTCTGGGAGCGTTAGTACCCATCAGGGGACCTTGACGCTGAAGAACTAAGTTTGCCACTTAGTAGCTGTGCAGCCTTGGGGGAAAAAAAATCAAGCTCTCTGGGCTCTGGACCTTGCTTTAAACACTGGAGTTAACTGTAGTAGACACCTCACCGGATATCTGGGAGGATCATATGGGCAAATATGGGCGAGGTGTCTAAATGAACGAAGTAGCTCATGCTTAAAGATGGTGGATGGACCCTCTATCAGCCAAATGCCTTCGCCCTGGCAAGGCAGTCATTGTTCTTATCCTATCTGACAGAGAAGAAAACCAAGGATCCAGGAATATGAAATGACTTGCCCAAGGTCCAACTGCAAGCAGGTTGCCGAGACAAGATTGGAATTAGGTCAGCAAAGCACAGTGCCTGGTAGCAAGCAGTTAGGCAACCCCACGAATCACGGCTCCTGTTGTCAGGGTTCCTGTCTGCATCCTTGCATGGGATGCTAACAGATGGGCAGGGGATCC
Source organism: Microtus ochrogaster (assembly GCF_000317375.1). Classification (NCBI taxonomy): domain Eukaryota; kingdom Metazoa; phylum Chordata; class Mammalia; order Rodentia; family Cricetidae; genus Microtus; species Microtus ochrogaster. Next base: position 3,829,836 of record NW_004949113.1, read on the forward strand.
TGAGTTGCGGGAGGGAGGGAAGGACCAGGGTGTCCCAGGGTGATGGGACCCCACAGGCATGTGCAGACACACGTGTGTCATAAGCAGGTCATAGCAGTGGCTTCTTCACCTCCCAAGTGGCAGCCCAGCCCTGGGCACACCCAGGAGGTCACCCAAAGCAGCTGTGTGTCTGGGACGAAAGCACTTCAGAGATAGCCTCCTGCCAGGCACCCCCTGGGGTGGGCTTCCCGCAGCGGTAGACAACAGATGTCAGGGAGGCCGGGAGAGCCCAGCTCCCTGTGCACACCGGCTGCCATCTGGGCAGCAGGAGGGGGCCAGTAAAGCCCCCGAGATGTGCCTCAGGCCGGGGACAGCCGCTCACTTGCTGGGGTTGGCAGCCAGCCTGGGGGCTGGAGACGTGGCCAACAAAGCTAGCCTTGAGCTGCTTGGATGAAGCCTGGCTGGGACAGGGGACTCAAAAGCTGGAAGTGGAGGGTATACAGAGCAGCTCCACTGACGCTGGGTGGGTGGAGGCCATGGCTCCACGGAGCATCGAGGGACCCAGAGAGGGCTGGGCAACTGCAGCAGAGATGCAGTGGAGGGAACAGTCACTCAGCTACAACAGGAGGAGGGACAGGAAAGGTGTCACCCAAGCTGCCCAAGAGGAAGGTACAGGTGGGTTATGGGTTAGCTTTGTATGCAGGTGATCCAGGGTTCAAAAGAGAGGGAGGCTGAGAGGCTAGGCTCCAGTCATGACACAGGGTAGGCTCTTCCCCACTCCCATGCATTCTTGTCGTCCCCACATGGGTACCATACCTGTGAAGCACACGGGGCACTTGAAAGTACCACCCATGCCCTCAAAGCTGTGCTCAATAAGGTGGCAGAGGAGCTTGGCTGGGGAGTCGAACATCTGGTTGCACAGCTTACACTCGTGGTTAATGCCTTCCTCTGCAAGGTAAAGTGACAACTTCAGTGATGCTCACACAGGAACAACCGGCACCAAGATACTACACCAGTCCCGGGACATCCCACACCAGCCCCAGGACACCTCCCTGCACCAGTCCTGGGACACCCCACACCAGCCCCAGGACACTGCCAGTCCCGGGACACCCCACACCAGTCCTGGGACACCCCACACCAGACCTGGGACACCCTACACCAGCTGTAGGTCACCCTGCACGAGTACATCTCTGATCACCAGAATTGAAGCTGTGTAGGGACCACAGACACAAATCAAATCTCTGCTTTGGATGGCCCAGTCCTGACTCTTGCAGCAGCCAGGATTTGGGTTTAGATGTAGGTATCTGAAATGTTGGTCATGTTTCCTCTGGTCACAAGCCATGTTCAACAGCTTGAGTTCTGAGATCCCGTGGAAAGGGGGGCATATCGGGTACTCGATGGTGAAGGGAGTAACCAGGTCTTTAGAAACCCAATGCATATTCATCGGGTGTGTGTGATGTGCAAGAACTGGTTAGAAGTGGAGAATGAAAGAGATGTCTTTCCCTCACTCCAGTGGGGCTGGGGGCCACGGCGCATCGGCTGCTAAGCTGCTCTGAGGGTTACTCTAGAAGTACAGGGTCAGAGAGGACAGAGGAGGAGAAGGTGGGTGGGGGAGCTTTGTGCAAGCCTAGAAGTTGCAACAAGCAAGTGTCTCTTGTGGAAACATTTGCCCACGCTGCGGGTCACAAGAATGGACAGACTCCTCCCTTTGCTTCCTCCCAGAACAAATGCTCCCACCCGGGAACTGCTTCAACACCTAAGCCTTCCCTCCAGGGTGCCCAGAGAGTGCAATGAGTCACTTGCTGGGCTGGAGCTGAGATCCACGCTTTTAGCCCAGGGGTCAGAGGAGGCATGGGCTCCCTTACTTGAGTATCATGCCAGCCAGAGTAGGCATGGGCTTCTGCAGCTCACTATGACTCAGTGTCTTCTCTTAGAAGCACTCAGGACCACCCTTCCTCTTCTAGCCAAGGTGTGAGTTAACGAGTTAATTCATATAAAACAGCATAGCCAGTGCTCAGTCAGTGTATACTGCTGGGCATGGCTGTGCTGGCAAAAATGCAATCTGGGACAGCCAAGGACACAGCCCTCCCTTGGCTCCCCGGGGGAACTGGGCTCACCAAAGGTGCCAGGTGCTCTGATTTGCCCTCAAAGGCAAGAATTAGGTAGCAGAGGGGCTCTGCTGGTGGCAAGCCACAGACACAGATGGGCTGAGCCTCCTGGCGAGTCCCTGGGTCCCCAGGCCCTGGCAGGAATGCTGGGACAGCAGGCTCTCATTCCCCTGGCCCGGCTCATCCCCCACACCCGGGGCACCCCCACAGCTGAACTGCACACTCGTATGTGCAGGTGGGCCTGCCCCACATAGCCCAGTGGCTGGAATCTGCCGGGTTTTTGTCGTGTCCCTAGAGCCCCAGCAACTAGGCCACGTGCACTCGGCAGAAATGCGGGCAGATCCTCCCTGTACACTGGTGGAAAAGAGACTCATTGACAAGTTTGGGGACATGGGGCAGGCTCAGCACGCTTGCCACAAAGGCCCCGCGCACCTCCTCCAGTTCCCATGGGAGACACTCATTGTAATTAGAGATGACTTCCAGTGTGGGGGGCTGCCTCTAAAGACCCCCCAACATGCCCTGCACTCCTCCCCCACTACACCAACAACGCTTCTCAGAGCCTGGTGCATGGATGAATGAGTGCATGCAAGCCTGGTGAGAACCACCCCCTCTGTGTGGTTTTCCTACGGCAATGTGGACAGCAGGAGTGAGGGGCAGCGGCGAGAGGATTCTACAGACCTTTTACACCAGCAGGCTCAGAAGCAGTACTGCTGACTAGGAAATGGGATTTCCAGGAAGAAGAAACAGGTTCAGAGAATGAGGTCACTTGCTAAGATTGGGGTGTTGTTCTGTGCAGCATACAAAGATGATCACATGTGCGTGCCCCACTCCCACCACCCCACCTCACCCACGAGCAGCAGCCTCTCACTGCTCCGGAATCCAAGACTTCCCAGACCCAGCACCTGTGGGCAAGGATGCAGATGCTGCCTTGGTGTGCGCAGCTCCCAAGGCACAGGCTACCTAGAGCGGGCTCAGGAAGCCGTCCTGAGGAGAGGCGCCCAGCTGGGCCTCTCTCTGCCCCTGTTTGGCTAGAAGCTGGCTCTGCAGCAGAGCTGAGCGTTGGCTGACTGCTCTGACTCCAGAGCAAGCCTTTCACCGCTTGGCTGTGAGCGGGGCTGGGGCTGTCTCATATACAAACACTGAGAGGACAAAGAAGGCTCCTGCAACTTGTAAATCAGAGAAATCATGTCTGACAGTCACTTTCCGTTTCATGAGCGCCGAGCAATTCATCAGCTGCTCCCCTCTGATTCACAGAGGCAGCTCCGCCCAGCACCCGCGTTCATAAATATGTGCACAGTCAGGCGGCCCTGAGCCGCCAGCCGCTTGCGGGGGCCTAAACGGCTGACAAATCACAGCCCAAACCTGTGTCAAAGTGAGGTTCTGGGCTAATTAGATCAAAAGCCCAGCAGACAGACAACTGCCTGTCTGGGACCCTTTCCTCTGTCTCCCCCAAGTGCTTGAAAGAGTCAGACCTGGGGAAGGGGGGTGAATAGCGCAAGCAGAAAAGTCCAAGGGTGAGGGGACAACAAAGAGCCTGGGGGTTCCCGCAGACCTAGGAATGTCTTTCCCTCCGTTTGGCCTTTGATTTGCTAGTCTTCACAGGCCAGGCTCCTCCCTATGGCAGGGTGGGCTGCACTCCCTGGGGTGCCCATCAAGTGCACCTCTGCCTAGAAAGCCAGCCTGGAAATGGGGGAGGGCCAGGAGGCGGTGAGGGACTGTCCTAGTTAGTGTGACAAACGCTGCTGGCTGGCAAGCGGGGTGCATATGCCCCACCGCCAGCAAACCCCGCCCGCCCGCCACCATCACTCTCACCCCCAGGCGCCAACAGCCTCTCCTTCTGTCCCAAGACCTCGGTACCCTCCGAGAATCACTTTTCTGAATTATATAAGATTGCACAGAGCTTGCCACACCTCGGAGCAGAATGACAAAGCTGTCTGGGAGCTCTCGGGCCTCTCCGCCCCAGTGTGGGAGCTGGGGGACTTTGTGAGTTAAGACTCACAATCACTTCCATCCTCCTTATCCCCCCCCCTTTTTTTATAAGGCATGACAGGCATCCATAAGAGAGACCTGCCTGCACACCTCAAGTGAGCTACACAGCCCCGCTCGTTCGTAAAGTGAAATGCAGATCTCATCCTAAAATTCAGATCTGCCTCCTGCTCCCTGGGAGTCACGCTGGCACAGGGAATCTATTGATTTTGTCTAATTTTTTTTTAAAGTAAAAATAAGTCGAGCTCGGTGGTACACACCTGAATCCCAGCACTCAGGAGGACCTGCTGTGAGGTCAAGGCCACCCTGGGCTACAGATTGAGTTGGAGGACAGACTTAGCAAGAGCCTGTCTCTAAGACAACTAGATAAACAAACAAACAAACAAACAAATAAAAGTCACGACGTGCCAGACAAATAAGCCACCAAGCATGAAGCTTCCAGGGCCCCTGTTTTTCTTTTTCTTTTTTCCTCCTCTGCTCGGGAATAATAAGTGTTAATTTTACACTTCATTTCTCAAAAAAATAATAGGATGTGCGTTTGCTTAAAACCAAGTCAGCGCACTGGAACCTTTCAGGCTGAAACTGTGTCACCCAAAAGGGGAGCTGAGGGCTTTGTGGAAGAGCATCGTGCAGAGATGATGGCTCCCTGTAATGTCCTCGGCCCCGACTTTTGTCTCCAAAAGCATTTGATCCGTGGCAGACACATACTTATTTCCATACAGGTCTTGGAGGAAGCCAGGAGGAGAGAGAGCCGATTATCAGAACCCTGAAGGTGAGACGCCAGTGGGTCCCGCTGATGTCAAAGGCAGGCCAAGCGCACACTCAGAGGCCATAATTTGCTGCCTGGGAGGGAGAAGCAGCAGGCTGTGGAGGGAGTGGACAGGGCATTGTTCTTGGACTCCACGGAGCTGAGCAGACCCGCTCCAGACACACTGCCTGATCTGGATCTGTTGGCAGAGACTGCACTGGAAAAGGTACCGTTATCATTAATGTGTATCCCTCTTTAGGAAGGGGGCTGGTGACTGCTGCCTCGTGTTGGTGGGAGGCACAACTAGTCACTTACATTCAGGAAGTGGTAATGAAGGACAGGCAAGTCCGAACTAGAAACACTTGGGTTTGAGCCCCAGCGCCACTAACATTTACTATGCATATTTGCGTGATTCACGTAACCTCTTTGTGCTTATGTTTCTGCTAGAAATTGGGAAGAATCATCACAGGGTTTCCACAAGGCAGGCAGGCAAGCAGACTGTTTCTACCATGGGACTTCTGCCCTTGTTGAAACTCTTCCCAAACATCCATAACCTCCACTTCTCCTTACACTCAGACCTCCTTGAAAAGGCCTCGGGGACACCTCTCACGAAACCATGGACACTCTGCATCTCTTCTCGCATTTTTCCTGTCTTTATAACCCTTGGGGGTGCTTGCTACCCCCACAAGGCTGTGGCCCTGGATGCTGGGCCACAGGGTTGGGTGGATGGGTGGAGTTTCCTGACAGCCTGAGGCTGCACAGGTCAGCAAGAAACAACTCCTTCAATGCCTGGAAGATCGGAGAAGGTGCTGGGAAAGGCTGTCACATGCCTGTGGGCACTCCCAACCACAGTGATCTCATATTTAATCTTTGGATCCTCTCAGAAGCACGGCTGTTTTCTGGCTCCCTCAACTGACCCGGGAGACGACCTCAAGAGAAATGAGCCTCTCCAAGGACATCCATACTTCCTCCTTTCAAAGTCCACACTACCCTTAGAAAATGTAAGAAAAGGCAGAAGACTGGACGACCAGAGCCAGAAAGACAACCCGTGCTCCTTAATCTTTTTTTTTGGGGGGGGGGGGGTGGCAAGCTGACAGTGACACTCAGACCCCGGGACAAAAAGGCTGAAAATCAAACACCTGCCCTCTGGTGCCTGGGACAGCCAAGGGGGTGTCGTGCCACCGGGACAAACAGTGAATCAGGGGACACTGCAACAAGTTGCAGCCTCAGAATTCTGACTGGAGGAGGGGCCCATTTCAAGTGAGCTCAGCATGGCCTTGACCCTCATTCACCCTTTTTGCAGATGTGGTGCAGGCAAAAAAAAGGGCAAAAAGAAAGCCCCCATTTTCCATGTTTGAGTTGGCTGGGCCCCTTGCTAGCACTAACTCAGGGTTGGCAAGAGAGCTGGGGACTTTTCCAAGCTGGGGAAAAAGAGTGGCGATGTAGGATGGAACCCCGCTGCGGTATCATCCTTGGGATAGCATGGCTGCAAGTAGGGGAAATGCAAGGAATTGTGGTCCTTGAAGCCATCACTTGGCCACCAAAGAAGAGCCCTGTGGGCGTACTCCACAGTGTCAGGCCTGAGGTCCACAGCCTGGCCCAGACATACCCCCAAACCTCCACCCATGGGGAAAAGCAAGGGTGGCGTGTTCCAGCTCTCTAAGTAAATGAGGAGGCAGGAAGTATGTGTGGTGGGGAGACCCAGGAGAGAGCACCCTCTCCCGCACCTCCCGCTAAGTGAAAGCCTGTAGACTGGAACAGGAAATAGAGAGTTGGCTCCTGGGAGTCAGTCCTTTGTTGTCATCCAGGAACAAAAGTCTCTGGGCAGAAGAGGAGAGGGCAGGTGAGTCTGAGCACAGACACCACCCTGGGGGCGGGAGGAGGTGGTGAGAGGTGGTGCCAATGGGTGAGAGTTGAGAAGGGTCAAGGGAAAATGCCGGTGGGCACGCAGAGGTGACCCTGGACCTGGCAGCCCTCACGTATCCCCCAGATCTCGCACCTTAGCTCCTGGGGGGAGAATCTCAAGCTCAGCTTCAGACCCAAAGAGAAGATGGCTTTTTAGGCGCTCTGGTGTGGGGCTTGTACTGAAATTGGACACCCACCCATGTGGCCCAGAGACTGCTGGCCAGAGCACAGCACACCCAGCTCTATCTAAAGTTGCACTTTGCCCACACCAGCTAATGTAGGAAACCATTTGCTATAGAAAGAGATACCGGAAACCCCATGAACTAGTGACCACGGCTCCCTGCAGCCCCCAGGCATCACCAATACCCTGCCCCGGTGCTCAATGCTATGTGCCCCTTGACACTCCATACCAGTCAGGGAGGCTCAGTGGCTACTTGAAGTCCCCACTGTCACTGCGGCTGCTACCCCCACCTTGGGCTCACAGTTTCCTAATTAATCCTGGAGGATGGGCTGTACCCCTCATTTCCCCAGGGGTACTTTTCTAGGCCTGTCTGGCCAGGAGGGACCCATCATCACACTCCCCCGGTGTTTCAGGAGGGCCTATAAATGAGCTCTGGCAGCCTGAACTGGGGCCCCACAGGGACCCAAAGCCTCTTCAAAACAGAGCCCTGACAATTAGGCAGTCTGAGTTTTGAAAGGCTTGGGATTGATGGCGTGGACAGTAAAAATATCACCTGGGGAGCTGGGTGTAGTCCTTGGAGGGTTGCCTGAGGTCAGTTGCTATGGCAACAGAGAATGAGCTCAACCTTGTAACTGACCCTTATCTTTTTTTGATCTGTGGGCCACTTGGGGCCAAGGCTTGAAATCAACTGGAAAATAATCCGGTCACATATCAGAAGGAAAACTATTTATACTTATTTACCCGGGTACCCCTCACACACACCCCATCTCCTTAGATGGGGAAGCTGAGGCCACGGTGATCCGGTGACACCGTACCAATGCTATTTATACTTATTTACCCAGGTACCCCTCACACACACACCATCTCCTTAGATGGGGAGGCTGAGGCCATGATGAGCCAATGACATCACACCATTATACATGGAGGCTATGGGATTTTAGGGAGAAGGAAGCATGACTCTTCCTCTACAGAATGTAGCCACTGTCATGGACAGGCCCCATGTACATGGGAGGATTTATCAGCTTCTTCCCATAGTCCTTTGCTCTCTCCTAGACTACCCTGGGCCTTCCTGACTCTTGCTGTCTAGTCAAGTCCACTAAGCAGGTAGACTCTGCAGGAGCCTCTATTGTCTGCTGTGTGGGAGCACTGTGGGAGCCTGGGAGGGTCCCCTCCTGACTCTCCCCTGTGCCAAAGGTTTGTTCTAGTTGTGAGACTCAGAGGCGTGGGGCGGGTGTGCATGCTTTTCCATAATAACTGAGGTGAACCCTGGGACTAGATGGGTGACGGGCAGTCTCACACCTTGGGAAAGGTTAAATTGGCCGGCTTGGCTACCCACACCCTCACCTAGGATTCCAGGGCAAGACCAACCATATGACCAATCCGGTCCTCCAGGATGTTGCTCTCCTAAGTTCCAAGTACTTTGCTTTCATCACCTCCAAAACTGAAATCCAAAGACTCTGGATGGTTCTATTGACTAAGCGTTCCCGAGAGCCATGTCAGGGGGTCAGATCGCAGCCAGAGGTCAGCAAAGCCAGAGTGATTCTGGGTAGGCATCACTGGAGAATTCTTATCATAGCCAAAGTGACGGTCTATCACGCCACCTGGCAGGTGCCTCTTCAAACAAGCAAGGGAACAAGTCTGGGGCTGTCCAGCTCAAAAGCTGTCCAGCACGAAGGCTGTCCTGCCTCTACCACAGAACATGCACCCCCTTTTTTTGGAGTGGGGGGAGTCCAAGACAGGGTTTCTCTATATAACAGCTCTGGCTGTCTGGGAACTCGCTTTGTAGACCAGATTGGCCTCAAACTCAGAGATGAGCTTGTCTTTGCCTTCCAAGTCCTGGGATAAAAGGTGTGTGCTATCACAGCCCAGCACCAAACACTTTCAGAACACGCAGTTTGCTTCCCAGGGCTGCGGGAGAGTGAGGGGAGATGGAAAGGCCACAGACGAGGCTACTCTGTACTCAGAAACTGGTGCCCACTGTGTCCAAACCCTGGTGGGCAAATCAGAACAATACCGCCCTGCTCACCTTCCAGAATGCATGGCCTGTGCCTCATGCGCTTTCCTGTCAGCACCACCCAAGGCATGTTTAAACTGCCTCGCCTGGCACTGCAGTAGGTAGGGGGCAAGCATCAGACTTCTGCCATCTCTTTAAAGAGTTCACGTCAGCTTCGTCACCACCCTCCATATTGCTCCCATATATGTTCTGACCTGTGCGGATTCCAGGCCCCTTCACCCAACTGACAGTCATGGCTGGAGGCTCGCAGCCCCTTCCCGTGGCAGCAGGATTGGGCATTCCCTGCACCTCTCCTGCTGACTCTCTTGTTTCTCTGTGGTTCCCCCTGTTGCTCTTTCTTAAATCCATGTTTATGTTGTGTGTGGATGCGTGTGAGAGTACATGTGTACACACAGAGGTTAAGACAGCTTTTCAGGAGTTGGGTCTCTCCCTCCACCCGGTTAAGCCAGGGTCTGCTCGCTTCTGTCACTGTTGGGTCCTCCAGGCTGGCACATTGCAGTAAGAGATGCACATCAGTACTTTTTATTTCTAGGATTTATTATCATTGTGTACATGGCATTCTATCTGCATGTTCACCTGCATGCCAGAAGAGGGCATCAGATCCCATTATAGATGGCTGTGAGCCACCATGTGGCTGCTGGGAATTGAACTCAGGACCTCTAGAAGAACTGCCAATGCTCTTAACGGTTGAGCCATCTCTCCAGCCCCACATCTGACTTTAAAAACAACAACAACAACAACAAAAAACCTGTTCCAGCGATCAAACTGAAGTCAACCAGGACTGTGCAGTAAGCACATTTACCTGCTGAGCCATCTCCCAGCACCTTGTTCTCTCTCAAAACCCAGGGGGACTTTCTTCCTTGGAGGTCAAAGAAGTATGGAAGGGAAGTCTGGCTCAGGTCCGTGTGTGCCCCTGTGCCTTGCCCCTAGCCAACTTCTCTGCAGCTGGGCCAGTGTAAGCGGCTCCCTAACTTGAAAAGCCCCAAGAGCTCAGTCAATCCTGGAGTGGTTTGGGTGGGACACTGCTGGGGAGTCTTGCAGCATCCCCACTGGGGACAATGACAGAAAAACCAACCTCTAGCTCTCTGCATAGAGTGTGACCTCCAGGACAAGGTGACAGGTTGCCTGGGTAAAAGAAATGTCACCAAGGGATAGAAGGTACCTTCTGAGCAGAAAGAGGAAGAGTGGAGGAACCCTCAGCAGCGGCACTCAGACAGAAGAAGGAGATGTCTTCAATAGCAACAACGAGACACATGCTCGTTCTAAGCAGCGGAGATCTCTAGGAGGCTGATGTGGCAGAGTCCTTGCCTAGCGCATGCGAGATCTTTGGTTCAATTCCCAGTACCACAAAAAAACTCAATTTAAAAGAAACTCTCTCTACCTCCAGCCCTCTGGAACTTGAAACTTGAGAGGATTTGAAATATATTGAAAAGGAGCTGGTCCCCAGCCCTCCTCACAACCATACCCTTCTTCCTTCTGCCTGCCACACTGAAGACTGATGTCCCAGAAAGTGAAGATTCCACACCCCCTGCTCAGCTGCTTCGGCCGCCTGGGCGCGAGTAACTTCGCCTCCTTTAGCAGATCGCTGATCTTAGATTAGTTTCCCCAGCAAGGCAACTGCCTAAGATTCCATCTTGTTAATAATCCTCAGATTAATGGCCTCTAATAATATACAATTAACGTGACAGGCAGGCTCCAAAGCCCTCATTGTCACCAGCCCTGCCGAGGACAGACGAATTACCCCTGCTTCAAGGGTTTTCTCTGCCGTTGGCATCACTTTTTGTCCCTACCAAAATCATCACTTGAAATGAGTGACAGCATAGGAGAAAAAAAAAAAGCCAGGCAGTGGCTTAAGTGGATGTAGAGACACAGCACGTGGTGGCTGAGAAGGAGCCACACCTTCACTGGCCTTCCCAAGGTCAGAGGCAAAATGGACCTTGCACTCAGTAGGACCTAGAGTAAGAAAAACTGGTGCTCAGATAGCTTGGAACCTACAGTCCACTGCTTTCTTGACTCTCTTTAGCCTTTAACTGGACATGGAGCATCCCAACCTCAGCAGAAAAATCAGGGGACAGAGAGTGATGGATAATTTCTCTTGGAAATTCTTTTCCTTAAAAGAAAAAAGATAAAGGCATCTTCTAGATCTATACTGTCCAATATGGCAGGCAGTTCCTGGTCACTCTTGGCAATTCATATTTGAATTAGTTACAGTTAAAATGAAACCCTCAGTTCCTCGGTCAGGTCTCAAGGACTCATTCAGTGGGGCTGCCAGCCACCAGTTAGAACAGTGTATCCCTGCAGAGGGTTCCTCGGGATAGTGCAGAGGCAGGATGCGTCATGGTGAGGAATGCCGGGACCCACATATACATGTGTGTCAAAGCACAGCACACCTCAACTCAGAGAGAGTGGGGGCCACAGTCAGCTAAATCCACCATCAGGAATGTGGGCGCCAAAGGCAATGGGTACACCTCACCTGGGCAACACGGCCCAACAGGGCCCCTGCTATTTGCCACCATAACTCTGTGTGGCTGCCCTGCATCTCCAAATGGTTTCCTATCAGGTGTGTCTAGCCAGGGAAAGAAAACTCACAACCCTAGGTATGACTTCTAATGAATCCACATGGCTGCACACCACTGCAGATCTGAAAGCCGTAAAGAGGGTGACTAGGAGCCAGGCTGTCTGTGAGAATGAAGACCCACCCACCCTATGGCTTGCTGGCATTGCTTGTGATTGCCTTGTATGGACCTGCTTACACGGGAGTGGCCCTGACCCTCAACTTAACTCTACCTTCATAAAACAGCATGGCCACTCTGCTCCGGACAGGTAAGAGTCTGGTGAATGTGGGAACATTCAAGAAGAATGGGGTGTGTCTGAAGGGTGGATCCAGAGCCTGACAGACAGTATATGATGGATCTGAAACATACAGCTGTTCTAGAAGCCCACAGGCCACCCCACCACGGAACCTGCCCTGGCCACAGCATCTCCATGGGTCAGCAGGAAGGTCAGCAACCAGGAGATACCTGCTGAACGTCAAAGCCGAAAGAGAGGAACCAACCGGAGGAGTCCGCCTTTTAAGTCCATCAAGGAAGGCATACATGTGTTTCCAAGCCTGACTGTAGGGCTCCTACTGCTGCTTGTGAAACCTCAATCTCAAAGAAGTAGGGTTTTTTTTTTTGATTTTTTTCTGTTTTTGTTTGTTTTCCTGGGACCTGAGTTCAGTGAGAAGAAAAGCCCATACTAGAAATTTGAAGGCAACATGAAATAAATGAACAAACACACTCACATGAACGACACTTCCTACAAGCAAGCAGTCACATGAGTCCAAAGGAGGATGGGGGAAGCGTTCTTCTGCCTTCAGTTTAGTGGGAGAACCACACACACAGCAAGGCAGAGTGTCCCAAGGTGTGCAGGCTTCCATGGGATTCTTAGGACCATCCTCCCTTGTCCACTGATCCCCGCTTCTTCTCTATGTGTCCTCATTTCCAGGCCAAGCCTAATGCCATCCCTGAACATCTTCCCCCAGTAGGCACAGGACAGCGGTAAGAGAGCCACATTATTTAGCTCCAGGTCATATTAGTGCTGATTGGTTCAGCTCTGAAGCCGGGAGACTCCAGACACTTCCTCAGGATGCTTTGGTGGCAGCACCTGGGCATTTCAGAGCCCTGTAGCATTGCTGCTGGCCTCTGGCTATGCTGCCATCTGCCCTGCAAGTGAGGTGGGTGAGGGTCTATGATGATCCCATTGACCAGGATGAGGTAGTTCAGAGCAAGAGCCCTAACAGCCCCTAGCCCAGAAGGGCAGAGGACAAGTGACAGAGTGGACTAGAAGGAGGGGAGCAGGCTTTCTGCTGAGTGGCTAGAGATGACAGCAGAAAACATACAGGGAACCTCTGCTGCTCAAGCAAGCTCAACAGGCTGGGAGGAAATGTGGACATCGGGTCTCGCACGGTGGTAAGATGCACACCCCACCTCCAGCCCCATATAGTTTTGGTTTCCATGGCACCTTTTCCTTTCCAGAAATGGCATTTTTCTAGATTCCTTAAAAAAAAAGCTGGGCGTGGTGGCGCGTGTCTTTAATCCCAGCACTCGAGAGGCAGAGGCGGGTGGATCTCTGAGAGTTAGAGGCCAGTCTGGTCTATGGAATGAGTTCCAGGACAGCCAGGGCCACACAGAGAACCCTGCCTTAACAAACAGAAACAAACAAAACAAACAAACAAACAAAAGAAACAAACATGGAGAGAGGGAAAGGGAAGGAAATAAAGAAAAAGAAAAAAAACCCGGAGAGAACAAAATAGCACCTCCACCACCTGACTCCGCATCTTGGTTCTATCCACCTGGCTCGTCCCCCACAGCTGCCCAGGCTCCCCCACAGCTGCCCAGGCTCCCCCACAGCTGCCCAGGCTCCCCCACAGCTGCCCAGGCTCCCCCACAGCTGCCCCATGCTCCCCCACAGCTGCCCAGGCTCCCCCACACCGGTCTGTGCAGCACAGGCCAACCAGACAAACTTTCCAGCTCAACTGCATACTCTGGAGAACCTGCAGCTACTCCCTTCTGCCCAGGCCTCACCTACCCACCACCTGGCCCCGCCTTCCTCACTCAGGCAGTTCTCTCTTACCTATACCTCTGTCCTCCTAGCCAAGTGTCTAAGAGATGCCTACTGTACACAAAGTGAGCTGACCTGTTACAACAAATGAGAGCATTCTCTGCTTATGTCTACCTAACTTTCTATCGCTTGCAACCTAGACAACCCCAGCCAATAAATTAGAGTCTTTAGAAGCCCCAGGTAGATGCGCAGAAGATGTTCAATGAAGGCCGGGTTGTGTTGATTAGCTGCTGACTCACGCTTCCCGTATCTCATGGCTCTGGTGATGGATCAGCTCTACAGCACATGGGACATGGAGGCACCCCACACCATTTGAGATGCCATTTGCCATCCCTAGACACCACACATAATGACTAGTCTTTCCATGAGTCACGTCCCAGCCAGCGTGTTGCTCTTAGCTGGTCCTGGCTGTCTTCTGCCTACTTGTTACAATCAGCTGACACTTCCCAGGCAAGCACAGCATTCATAGCTCGAGAGCCAACTACCACCCACAAGCTGAGGGCTCTAGGCTGGTGGCAGCACCCAGAGACCAGTGCCCTCCCTGCCTCACAAGGCTACTGTGTGCCCTTGCCGGTTATAGCAAGTGTTGTTACCATCAACATGATCACTTAACTACTGACCATGGCAGACGTGCAGGAAGCACGGGGGTGACAGAAGCCAATGAGACTCTCTTTCCCATAGCAAGCTTGCTGAGAAAGTAAAGCCTGTAAGGCCAAGCCAAAGAACATATGCAAAAAAATTTCGGGGGTGGGGGAGGAGCGGGGAGCATCCCAAACCAAAGCTCTCAGAAATGCAGAGGCCTAGACTGGCTCAGCTAGGCCCACACCAGCCCCTTGGTCCTTCCTATATGCTACATTCAGCCTTGAGACTCAGGGCAGGGAGCCCACGGACACTCTGAGGGGAGGTGGAACGGTAGAGGCCAACCATGATGAACCAGAGTCCTGGTACTGTCCTAAGACTTGCTTGATGGAAAGATGGTACTTCCCTTCCCACTAGACATCACACACACACACACACACACACACACACACACACACACTCACTCACACAGAGACGTGTGCTTGGTAGCACATTTGCGGAGCCATTATGAAGTCTGGCAAAGTAAACTTTTCCTCTACAGCACCTCTCCCTATAGCAAATCCTTACAGCTCCCCACCCCTTTGTGGTGACCTCAGGTTGCTAGAAAAAGAAGACACTTAAAGCTGACTTCCCTGCCTTTACCGTGTGTTTTAACCGCTCTGCTCATATAAGGGATGGGCCTTAGCAAAGCCTTGGAGCTCCTTAAGTCAGGTCTCAGGCAAGTCCCAAAACCTAGACTGTGTCTCTAGTGTATGAGTCCCTTGAGTGGAACTCTGGAAGAAAGCTTCCTCTCCCTGCCCAGGGGTCAAAAGGGCAGAGATCCTGTAAGCCCTATAGAGACTAGGCATATACACACAAGACCTGAGTCCAGGATGAAATAGGAATCCAAGTGGCCTTTAGCCCAGTATATAAGCCAGAACCTCTCCCTGTATTTTCATAAGCCCTTGCGGCCATCTGAAAGATGTCTGTAGAGCTGGGCTTCCATACTTCCTCCTAGGAATACTTCCTGTCCTCAGCCATGCATGGGCTGAGAACCAAGATGCCACTCTGCGCCAGGGCACACTCAGAGGTAAGAGTGGACTACACTCTCTTCTCTTGCCAGCACAAGTAACACTCAATCAGAGAACAGAGCTTGGGGTGGGGTGGGGGTGGAGGGACGGTGGTATGTGTGTGTGTGTGTCCACGGTAAACAGTATTTAGTACCATCCATACTCCTGCCCCCCTCGAAACAGCAGTGCCTCCAGCAGGGGACACAAACATGCCCTCCCTCCAGTACTAGCTGGGTTGTGGGGTGGGGAGAGAAAGCTGCTAGGATCACAGGAAGAAACCAAGGGATCACCTTCAAACAGCAGGACACTTAGCGCTGCCTGGCTGCCCTGCCTAGCTTTTCTGTAATGAGAACAAATAGCTTTTGTAATAAACTAGAATTAAAGCTTTTTAATTTAAAACATTGAACTCAGGCTGAGTTTAGCAGCACATGCCTTCAACCCCAGCACTTGGAAGGCAGAGGCAGGCAATCTGTGAGTTCAAATCCAGCCTGGTCTGGTCTAGAGAGTGAGTTCCAAGACAGCCAGAGATATATAGTTAGACCCTGTCTTGAAAAAAAATCGGTAACATAATTAAAATAAAAAAATAGAAGCCAGTGAATAATGACGGAGACAGTGGTGGTGTTGACAGTGTACCCACTCTGTAACTAGCGGTGACTGGAACATAGATCTCCGAGTCCCACTCAACCTCTGCCCTGTAGGTCCCTGGATAAGGCAGACTGGTCAAGGCACAGAGGATAAGTGTTGATGAAATGCTCAACCATAAAGGAGACACCCACTTCTCTCCAGGGCTCAGGGAACATCATGGAAGGGAAGAGGATTAGAAAGATTTGAAGAGCAAAGGGTCAAATAAGACCTAAGAGAAACTGTCTTCTGAATGACAGGACCACTACCCTCATGAACTGAGAGCCACGTGGTGGCCTGCATCAGCCCTTCACAAGATCAAACCAGTCTGCATGGAGGAAGTAGGGGTTCACAAGGACCCCCTCCTCTAGCTAAGGAGTTATTGACAGCTGATAGCTGCTAGAGGGAGGTGAGCCTATTTTCATTAAGGATCGGACACCAGGCAGGTCAACGACGCTCTGGTGAATGGCCCCACACCCATGAGTATATGGGCACCATGAATTGGACCTAGCGTATTATTTAAAAAAAAAAAAAAAGATACAGAAGAGACGTGGAGTTGGGAGGGGATCTTGGGTATGCATCTGGGAGGAGGGGCAGATATGATCAAAATACATTTTACACAGGCATAAAATTCTCAAAGAACTAATAAAAATATGATATTAAAAGAGACTATAGGCTGTGGTAGCTACCTGCAGGTGGGCAGCTCTAGCTGCAGGAGGCCTGCAAAGACCTACATGGGGGCAGGCTGCTCCCTGTTGCCTTGACTGCGTTCTCTCACCTTTCAGGGGGGCTGGGTCACCTTCCAAATCCAGGCTCTGTCACTGTGGTGGAAAAAGCCCCATTTCTGGCTGGCTGAGTGATGGCATGCCTTCCTATGGCTTGGCAGACACCTGCTGGGCACTTGGCAAACCATAGTTGCTCAGCACGACAATGATGACGTTTGAACAAGGTAAGTGGCCACGCATTCTCATGTCAGGCATCAACTGTAGCACACGTAAGACTGGGGGATGGAGAGAAGGTGCTGTAGGCGCATGTCCTGGACAGCCAAATGCAACTAACATGACTCCTGACCACAAAGCTGGAGGCCAGGAGGAAGGGAGAATGCAGGCCAGTTCTGATGGGTGAGCTCTCGTGGGTGAGGAGCTGGCATGTGACAGACCCCATGACCTGCTCAGATGTTCTTAGCAGCAGAGGCCTCTGGCTGGGTCCAGGCGGGACCCCTGGGGGCAGGCAGCCGCTCCAAGTGCTGAGGGCCAGATGCAGCCCGACCAGATCTGCGGTCTCCATGAGATTGAAGATGACAGGCTCAGGGGCGGGGAGAAGCCGGGTCACAAGGAAACTTGGCAGTGAGACATGGGAGAGGACCAGCTGGACTCAGAGGGCTCAGTGTCCCCACAATTGGAGGGCCCAGCAAGGGGGTCATCTCTTCACCCCTGAAAGTCTAAGTAGGTGCTGAATATTCCAGTCTGGGGTCCAAGCCTTCCTGTCGCCTACTCATCCCTCCGGCGCCTGAAGACAGGGCAGAAAGCAGTAGAAAGATCCAACGTTTGTTCGTTGAATGCTAATTTGACGGAGGAGTGGGCATGGGGGAGTGTTTATAATCAGCACTCCAACAAGCCACAAACGACGCCAGTATTTTATAAGCTTGTTAGAAACAAATCACCCCTCAGCTGATATTTACTTACTGATGAATCATAAAAGGGCTCAATCCACAAAGAGTAAATCCGAGAAGAATGTCTTTCTTGGTTCCATCTTCAGCAACAGTGCTGGGAGCCTGCCTTGGCCCAGCCTCAGCCCTCTCCCCCATCCCCAGCAGCCTCCCCAGGGTGGCATGTTGCTGGCACCAGCCCTGTGCGCTCCCCCCCTTCCACTGGCCTCCGTCCTTCTGCCGCCCCCCCCCCGGAGTCCTCCGCAGGAGCGGATCCAATCCTGCTAATTTGCATGATGATGAAGCCTCCAGTGCGGGCTGGGTCTTAAGAGGGTTGGGAAGAAATATGCCCTGTCCTTTGGAGAGGAGCACAGAAGGCTCTGCGATGCCCAGGAGGATTGGCGCTCCTGGCAGGTGGGTGGGGGTGGCGAGGCAGGGGCAGTGCCCGCCAAGGACAGCCTCAGCTCTATTGCCCGCTGAGCTTATGTCCAGCTGGCCCAGCTGAAGAAAGACTGCCCAGGGCTTAAAGCAGCAGGAAGTGAGGTCCCAGCGCCAGCTCCAGACTCAGCCTAGACAGGCCCAGGTCAGAGTGACCGACACTTACTGGCTAAGTGACCTTGAGCGATTGCAGCCATATCCACATCTCACTCAGATCTGAAAAGCAGGGCCACAGGCTGGCTGTAAGGACCAGGAAAGGCAGCTATGAGCATTGAGGAGAGCAGCCTATTAGTCACTGCTGTATTCGTATCTGTGTTAGAATTGCAATTAGTCTTTGTTGAGTTACCAGGTCCTTAAATCTGTCTACACTTATAGCCATCTCTTCCCCCCTCGCTAGCTAGCCCCCACACCTGAGCCATCCATCCACTGACTTAGCCAATGGAAGGTATACTATATTAGGCATACCAGGAGACACGGATGCATCAGACAAATAACAAAAGGTATCCCAAGGTGAGGATGGTGCTACCCCGGAGGCGGCAGAAGGCAAAGGCAGGCAGTGTGGGGTGTGGCAAGGGGTACCAAGTCTGCTCTCTATACATGTTCAGCTTCGGAGGTCTTTGCATGCTTTACTCTTAGGGTGTGAGCTTTTGATGGTGTCTGCACTCTGTCTGAGCAGGAGGGAGGTGGCAGGCGTGGGATAAGCATAAAGTAGGCAGGAAGGAGCCAGGTCCCTAAGGGAGTAGATGATGGGCAGAGGCCACTGCAAGAGGAAGAAATGCCCTAATCTGTCTGTTGCATAATAGATACAGGAACGCCAAGTCAGTGAACGGATGAACAGATGGATAGATGGATGGATGGATGGATGGATGGATGGATGACTTCCTGGGGGTGGGCCTAAGAACATGTTGGAGTACAGATGTGAGTATAGTGTTCCCAAGAAGAGTGCTCTTGAGAGGGTTTGGGGGAGGCTGGGAGATGCTGGTATGCAGGAGGGACAGGAGGATGCCTCTACCTTGCCGGTAGCACAGTCTGGGGAGTTCCTCTACCCTGCAGACACTGGGTATAGGTGCAGCGCTGGCACAGATAACAAGCAGGGACGGGGCACTGCGCTTCTGACCTCCCTGGGTCTCTATTAAACGGAAACTGTCCAGCAGAATTGCAGAGAAGCAGGGTCCTAGTGAGTCGGATGCTCCCCACAGCAGCACACAGCACAGACAGACAAACTGACACTGCTTAAACATGTTAAGTGCCGAGCTTTGTCTAAGGTCCTAGGAACTCAATTCTGAACTTATGTGTTATCCAGGAGAAGGCCAAGGAGCTTCTGGTTCCCTGAAACATATGTCTCTTGCAGCCTTCTAAGTCTGCTGGGAACAGAACAATTCTTACTCCTATTTTATAAAGATATTATTGTTATTATCACTATTGTTGTTGCTGTATTATTATTATTGCTATTGTTACTATTATAATAATTATTATTATTATGGTCTTTCGAGACAGGGTTTCTCTGTGTAACAGCTCTGGCTGTCCTGGAACTCACTTTGTAGACCAGGGTGGCTTCCACCTCACAGAGATCTGCCTGCTTCTGCCAAGTGCTGGGATTCAAGGTGTGCAACACCACCGCCTCGCCAAGATTTATTTATTTTAATTTCATGTGCATGAGTGTTTGATTGCACATATGTGTGTGTACCATGTGTGTGCCTGGTACCCAAGGAAGCTAGAAGAGGGTAAGAAATACCCTGCAACTGGAGTTACAGATGGCTGCGAGCTGCCATGTGAACGTTGGGAATTAAACCTGGATCCTTTGCAAGAGCAGCAAGGGCCCTTAACCACTGAACCAGCCCCAGTCCTATTTTATAAATGTGACACCTCGAGCTTCTTAGCACCAGTCAAAAAAGGCCAAAGTGACAGTGTAAGTGGCCACTCAGGCTTTTGAAGAGAGCTTGTTCTCTGCTCCAGGGTATAGGTCAAAATGGTGGAGGCCACGGAAAGGGAAGGGCAGGCTTGAGGAGGGCACCCCAGCACGTGACAGCCGGTGCAAACTGGACCCTGGCCACCACACACCCTTGCCATCTTGTTCACCCTGCTTGCAGCCCATGAACTATGTGGCATCTTGCCGAGTCCTGACATCTACGTGCTGGTCTGGGTGGCCACCTGCTCTACCCACCCAATGCCCAAGCTGCTCTACCCACCCAATGCCCAAGGCTGAGCAAGAAAAGCGGCCATGGGCAGACTGCAGTGACCCTCTGAAATTATTATTAATTAACTTTCATTGATGATTTTGAAGTATGGGTGCAAAATAACTTTATACAGCTTATGGGAGTGAATGGGTTTGTCTGTGAAGGATAGACTAGACCCAAAAGTTAGTGACCACAGGCCCTTCTGGACTCCTCGGTGCCTACTGATGCCAACCAAGACTTCTTGACACTGGATGACTGAGAGATAATTCTTAAGGAAAGTCTGAGGGAGTGTTCCGGTACAGTACATGATGCAGCCTAAACCTCGAGCTCTGGACCCCCAGAAGATTCTAATTGCGATCATTAAGAATCTCCATTAGTGCTGGGCAGTGGTGGCGCACGCCTTTAATCCCAGTACTCAGGAGGCAGAGGCAGGCGGATCTCTGTGAGTTTGGGGCCAGCCTGGTCTACAAGAGCTAGTTCCAGGACAGGCCCCAAAGCTACGAAGAAACCCTGTCTCGAAAAACAAAAAAACAAACAAACAAAAAAAAATTTCCATTAGTACCAGGTGGTGGTGGCACACACCTTTAATCCCAGCGCTTGGCAGGCAGAAGCAAGCGGCTCTCAGTAAGTTCAAAGTCAGCCTGGTCTACAAAGCAAGTTCCAGGACAGCCAGGACTGTTACATAGACACAGAAAAACCCTGTCTTGAACAAAACAACAACAAAAAACAAACTAAAATAGCCAAAACAAACAAAAATTCCACTAGCTGGCTATGGAGGCACATGCCCTTAATCTAGCACTTGGGTTTCAGAGGCAAGTAGATCTCTGTTAGTCTATATAAAGAGTTCCAGGACAGGCAGGGCTACATAAAGACCCTGTCTGAGAAAGAGAGAGACAGAGACACAGAGAGAAAGTTTCCATTAGTAGCTGAATAAGGACCATTCAGTTCAACCCTGACTGTTAAAGTCACACAATGAGGAGCCAGGCTGCTTGCCAGGAGACGTCAAGCCGTCCACTGGCAAACAGGCTGACCGGCACGACAAGTGGACAGCTCTCCACCACACATTGCATGCAGTAGCCCCACAATCAATGCTTTCCGACTCCGTAAACAAGGGCGACACATTCTTTCCTTCTAGCTATTCTCTACGTCATTTTAAGCCATTTTAATAATTCACTTAGATTGTTACTTCCCTGTTGTTGTTTTTTTTTTTCCAAGAAAAGCTCACTCACAAAGTGTTCTGTGGGGGTGTCCTTGGTGCACCAATCCCATCTTTAAGCCCACAGTCCTCATTTCGTGAAAGGGGGGACTCCATCACTCCTGGCCATGAGGGGACTAGGTCCCAGAACATTAAATGCTGGTCTCCGAAGGACTTTACCACACACAGGCAGGAGATAAAGGAATAAATGTGGTATTTCATTACAGAGTTTAAGGTTTACAGTCAAGGTCGAGACATCAGAATGAGCGGCTCACACAGAAAACGTGTGCCTAGCATTGCGGCTGTGAGCAGACACGGAAGCACTGGGAAAGTTCACAGGCTCGGCAGAAAGCTCAGCTGCTTGGCTGTGAAGAGTGTGGTCTGCGATCCTCTCCAGTCCCTGCTGGCCCGCACCCTAAGTCCCCAGCCTGGCTGAGGAGAATTCACTCTTTAAGGCAACACAAGATTGGCCGGTGTGACTAGGAAGTATCCGTGCTGGTTTTCTGTATGCTGCATAACCTTAGGAAAGTTATCTAACTTCTTCCCTGCCAATAATGGGGTTGGGGGAGGGGTGGGGTCAACTGGGATTCTCAGCACACTGCTGAAAATCATTAAGGCTGAGCTAACCACAGGAGAAGTCTATTAGTCAGGATAGTCAGGAGTCAGGATGGGCTAGGATATGCTTGGGTAACAAACGGCCCCAGCTTTCAAGGGCTGTAGCCAACAGGTCTTAGTTCTTACTGTCCTTCATATCCATTGCAGAGGGCTCTTGGATCATGAATTGCTTTGAGCACCTGCACTGGTGACAGTTTCATCTCTGACAACTGACAGTTGCTGTCCCTGGCCACAAGAGTATTCCAGAGCACCACCCGCCTCCCCCAACCTCCAGGATAAGTGCTCTCATCTACAGATGACCTAGGCTACTACCACACACAGAATTAGCTACAAGAGGCCCCCAACCTTAAGGCCCTGGGATGTGTGACACGGCCTCATGCCAAAAGAGGACACTAAAGACTCCCAGTTACCAAGAAGAGCTGCGTCGCTTGCCAGAGGACTCTCCCACTCTCAAAGTAAAAGTCAGGAAAATGCAGGGCAGACGCTGAAAACGGGTGACAGGCCTCTCCAAGAATGCCCCAGCAGGCCGAGGTCCAGGTTTTGGAGGGGCAGGGAGACTGAGTCATACTCTCCATTTCTCAGGGTCAGCTCCAGAGTGGTGAGGGGACCCAGGAGGGTTCCCGAAGCTCGCATGCCTTCTCTCGAAGGCAGAAGGTGAGCCCTCTCTCCAACCCTGCACAGGCCACCAGCTCTCCAAAGAGCACACCAGGTAAATGCCATAAGCTGTCCTGGGGCTTCCCGCAAAAGTCGCTCTCTCGCCGATAATGGCTTTAGGAGGCTATGCAGCCGCACGCCTGGCATCTGAAGCGTTGTCTGAGGCAGGTGTTGCATCTCTAATTAGAATGGGGATTTTTTTTACACCCCACACAGAATTTACATAATTGGGAAGGAGGTTACTAAGAGGACCATCCCCACCAATTGTGCATTTTCCATGCCCCTCCTTCCACCTTCCTTTGCACACACACCTTAGATTTAAGGCAGAAATGAATCTATTTGAATTTTTTGAAATTAATTATCATCATTGCCACAGAAAATGTATCTGCTGCCTTCCTTGGGGAGTTGAGAGAGGAAGGGGGTGATCTTGACTACAGAGGAGAGCTGGGAGGTGCCACGCGCCACCCATCGCTCTCTCAAGCATCCCCCTCCGCGGGCAACTCATAGCCTCATTCAGTGGTCCTTACAGCACCGGTCTGACCATCCTGTGTATTCTTCAGAATTTTTTGAGCATCAAAATTAATGCTTTAAAATGTCACTTGCTGCAGTAAAATTTATCAACATTATTATATACCACGGAAACTGCCATCCCAGACAAATGCACGACATTAAACTTGGTCTAGAGCTCCCCAGAGGGAACGTTTGCTGCAATTTGTATAACAGTTTATATATTTATGCTATTTAATGGTACAAAGCAATAATTATGACTTCATTCACTGATAAGCAACGGCATTACATAAATCTGATGCGGATTTAGAACGTGCCAGCTCTGACGCTGGTGGACCGGTTGTAAATTATGTTGCCGTTAAAAAAAAAATCCAAGCAAATATGAAGGAGCAGCAGGAAACTAATAATGCATCTCCAGCTGCTGCAGTTAACCTGCAAATGTGGCCATCTGCACCTCGGGGGGGGGGGGAGTGAGAGGCAGGGTGGAGCAGCAGTGCCTTCAGCCTTCCCAAGCACAAAGCCTGCCCCCAACGTCCAACCAAGGCCCTTGCTTTCCTGCCAGCCTGCAACTGCCCCACTCAGGACTTCCGGGCCTCCTCCGGCTACTCTCCTGCTTCTCTGGACTCAGCCTAAGGAAGGCAGGTGCCCTTGCTCTTCTCCTCTCTCCTCCCTTCTTCTAACCTCAGAGCTCCCGACTCAGCAGGGCCTGCCTGGCCAGGCAGGTTCTTTCACAGATCATTTCTGTCCTTTTTTTTTTTTTCTTCTTCTTCTTCTTCTTCTTCCCATTTCTGAGTTTTCTTTTTTAACACTTCACAGACTTAGCTTGCAAGGTTTGTGAGGATTTTTGTTTTTATTTTTGTTTTTTAGTAGCAAGGGAGCGAAGGGGAGCAAAGTCATGCTTATGAGATGAGACCCAAGCCAGGGCACAAACGGCTCCTGCTCGGCCCAGTGGGGGACAAGCAGAAGAGTTCTGGGCCCTACTCCCCCAGAGGGCATGGCAGTACAGGGAGAGAGCAAGGCTCCCTGGATGGAAGTCAGACTCAGAACTGAGGTACAAGGGACCCTGTGTTCTCTCCTTCCATCTGAAGACCGGCTAGAAAGAAAGCACATGCTCTCCTCCTCTATGGAGATGATGGCACTGATGGCATCATGCTCCAAGTCCTACCAGCTTTCTGTGCTGGCTGTGGCTTTGAGCCCATTGCTCAGGAAAGAAAACCGAGTCTCAGAGAGATTATACAATTTGTTCGTGTCAGTTCAACTCAGGAACCACACATTTGTGCCATGTAGCTAGGAAGAGTGCTTCAACCAGACAGTGGTGGCGCACACTTTCAATCCCAGCACTCAGGAGTCAGAGGCAGGTGGATCTTTATGAGTTCGAGGCCAGTATGCTCTACAGAGTGAGTTCCAAGACAGCCAGGATTGTGACACAGAGAAACCCTGTCTCAAAAACAAAGCAAAAAAAAAAAAACCAGAAGAGTGATTCTAGACCATCTAACCCCTCCACTCTTTCTTTTCTGAGACAAGGTTTCTCTGTGTAGCTAGCTGTCCTGGAACTAGCTCTGTAGACCAGGCTGGCCTCGAACTCAGAGATTTGCCTGCCTCTGCCTCCTGAGTGCTGGGATTAAGGGCGTGTGTCACTACAGCCCAGAATATCTCAAACTGC
Source organism: Microtus ochrogaster (assembly GCF_000317375.1). NCBI lineage: Eukaryota > Metazoa > Chordata > Mammalia > Rodentia > Cricetidae > Microtus > Microtus ochrogaster. The sequence goes on from NW_004949113.1 coordinate 3,854,505, forward strand.
AAAACCTGAAGCAAGAAAAACATGCCGTGTGACATGGCCCCTTACTCACGGATGTGAGGCTAAACACCTGCTCTACAAAAGACATCCATGCTTGTGAGTGTGGTAGCTTCCTCCTGCTCACTCGCTCTTTGCTCATTTTGCTGCAGGGGTCGACTGCATTGATTTCATGATTTGCTAATGGGGCGCCTTCCTCAATTTCCAGCAAGGAAACAGGGACTCAGAGGTCTCTCATGGGCCTGTGCCTTAGCCAGGCCTCTAGTCTGCTCCCCGCCAAACTCTGGCTTGATGGCCTCCTCCCTGAGTCCTTTCTGGTCCTCCTCAGGGCCTCTTCTGAGCACACTGAGTTCCTGGCCATAGTGTGGTGCAGAGGGGAGCACCAGGTGAGGACGAAGAGGGAAGAGGCAGGGGCAGGGCTCTCGAGGTGGGTCTAACTGAAGGTTCTGAGGGTCCAGTAGAGGCAACAGTCTCTAGGCTGCTCCTCAGGGCAGGGAGTGGCACCTTGACTGGACCCAGGCTTCCCTCAGAAGGCACTCACCTGCTAGATCCAACAAGGACCGTGGTGGCTGGTGTGCAGGTTGGTCAGCCCTAAGAGCTACAGGGAGGACATTCACAAACTCTCCCAGCCCAGGACTCTGCCTGTCAGCACATCCCCAAGCTGAAGGTCTCTCCTGCCTTTCCTAGGTCTCTGAAGGGAAGCCTGGGACAGGGGTGAGAGGCACAGTTCCACCAGCTGCCTTCTGCCTTACAACTTCCTATGGTTTTAACAAAATGATTTTATAATTATGAAAAAAAAAAACAGCCTTTTCAGAGTGGGCATGGTGGGCCATGCCTATAGACATAGTACTTTGGAGGCAAAGACAGGATTAGGAGTTCAAAGCCAGTCTTTGCTACAGAGCAAGTTTGATGCCATCTGGGACTACATGAGACCTGATTCAAGAAAAAGGGAGGGAGGGGGGAGAGAGGGAGGGTAAGTGGTGTTGGAGAATATTATTTTCAAGTGTGTGACTTCTGTTTATGCTGCATTTGGTTAACTCTGTGAAGCTGTGATTCTTTGCCTGTCTAAAACACCTGATGGTCTAATAAAGAGCTGAACAGCCAATAGCGAGGCAGGAGAAAGGATAAGTGGGGCTGGCAGACAGAGAGAATAAACTAGGAGACCTGAGGAGAGAGAACAGTGAGAGAACAAGGGGAGGAGGGTGTCTGGGGCCAACCACGGAGTAAGAGCGAAAGTAAGATACACAGAAGAAAAGGGAAAAGCCCAGAGGCAAAAAATAGATGGAATAATTTAAGGAAAGTTGGCTAGAAACAAGCCAAGCTAAGGCAGGGCATTCATAAGAAAGAATAAGATTCCCTGTGTGATTTATTTGGGAGCTGAGTGGCCCCCCCCCCAAAAAAAAAAAGCCAAAAGAGTAAAAGAGTAACATATCACACAACGGGGGGGGGGGGGAGAGGAATGAATGGAGGGAAGGAAGGAGGGAAAGAAATATCATTTTCTTCTTTCTAAACACCTAATGACAAGGCAGAATCTCAGAAGCCTACATCTATTGCTTTTTCAGGGTGACTAGAAGTGGTCACAACTCCACCCCCACTCCTCTTGGCTTACATGTTAGCATTTATGAGGACAAGACCCCTCAGTGGGAACCTATTTAGTGACACACCCTGCAGATTCTGAGGACCGTCTCCTCAGCAAAGCCCAAGGAGCGTGGGTCAGCCCTGCACACCTCGGGGGGGGGGTGTAAACTGGAACTCGGAGCAGGGCTGGCGAGGAAGAGCCGGGTCACTGAAGGACCACACAGACAGAGCTGGAGATGGGAGTTAGCTCAAGATGCCAGGGTCCAGCCCCTTGAGACCGCCGCTGAGGACAAAGAGGATGGCGAGGAAGGTACATCAACTCGACACAAACCTAGACATATTTGGGAAGAGAATTTTAATTAAGGAAATGGCTCCGTAAGATTGACCTGTAGGCAAGTCTATGGGGCATTTTCTTGATTAATGATTGCTATGAGAGGAGCCAAGTCAATGTGGGAAATGTCACCCCAGGGGTAGCTAGTTATGGATGGGATAAGAAAACAGGCTGAGGAAGCCATGGAAAGCAAACCATTGAGCAGCGTTCCTCCGCAGCCTCTGCTGTGCTTCCTGCCTTGAGTTCCTGCCAGGACTTCCCTCCATGAGTGGGACTTGAGAGCTGAAGCTGAATTAAACATTCTCCTCCCCAGGTTGCTTTTGGTCATGTATTTTATCGCATCTATAGAACCCTAAGCGAGAAAGGCCCCACATGAGGTAGAAGTCAAGGCACCAAGACAGGTGGGGCAGCAGGGCAGCCTCTAGCTGGGATTGAGACAGGACAATTGTCTTCAGCCAACAGCTCTGACCTTGCTGGAAGCCACACTAGGTTTGTCTGCACCCACATGTGCTTCAGGACTAGCTGTCAACATTTCAAAAGTCGTGAGATTTTACGTTAAATCTGAACCTTTTAGCCAAACAGTGGTGGCACACACCTTTAGTCCCAGCACTCGGGAAACAGAGGCAGGCGTTCGAGGCCAGCCTGGTCTACAGAGAGAGTGCTAAGACAGCCAGAACTATTACACAGAAAAACCCAGCCTCCTAAATAACTAAATAAATACAACAACAACAAAAACCCCAAAACTTCATCTTTACAAACTTGGGACTCTCCAAAACTGTAGTCAGTCTCCTGGATACCAAGGCAAGGGCATGAGTTCTTGCTGACCACTGTGGTCATGAGTTCTTGCTGACCACCGTGACCCAATCTTGTTCCTTGTACCAAATTGTCTCACACACATTTACAACCCTGGAGCTGTGAGGCCAGATCCTTGGTGACCTTCCACACAGAAGAGCAAAGGACAACATGGTTCCAGTGCCCCTGCCACAAACTGTGTGACTTAGGCAGGCTCTTGCCCCTCTCCGGGTCACTGAAAACCTAGAACAAAGGCTGGAAATCAACTCCTCTTAGGCTTGCTGTCTCTTCCTCATCGTCTCTGGCCCTTTAGCTGGGGATGGCCTAGGCGAGGGTTTCTCAAGAGAAGATAACGTGGTGGGGACAGAGAAGGGGAGGCACAGCTGTGGCAGTCACCCCCACCAGCCCAGGCACCATCCCCGAGGCTGTGCTGACGCCACTCCTCGGAAGCTTGATATGAATATTGTGTCAGAGACTGGCTATATTAAGAATGACAATGCATTCTTGCTGCAGCAGGGAAATCTCATGAGTCCAAGAGATAGGATTTCAAACTCCTCAGCCAAAAATCAATAGCAATGCCCAAGCATTAAGAAGCACGTCAGCCTGCATCGGAGGAGACATGCTTTCAGTTTCCGCAAAATCAAAGGGACAGGTGCAAGTGTGTTGTTCACACAGGCAGAGGATGGGCAGCGGGGCACACTTGTGGACCTGGAGACCACACCAGGGCCTTACCAGGCCAGCAGCAAAGCCAGGGGTGCTCCCTGCCCTGACAGATGCAGGAGAACCCTCTTCCCAAATTGTTTCTGGAAACTGTTCTGTCCTGGAAACCAAGCTTGCCTGGGAAGCAAGAAAATAAGTGCATAGCTTGGGACACCATCAGAGGGATTCTTAGCTGCAAACTGGGTAGAGGGAGAACAGCCTTACGGACTTCCTGGGATAGCAGGAGGACCAAAACTCAGGGTTTTTAGACAGCTCAAACGCACCATAGGAGGATGAAGATCCACGGAAAACCCCCAGGCTGGGGGCAGACAGAGCTGGTTCCAGACTCAGCAACAATGACCTCCTCTAACCTTCAAGGCTATCACAAGAGTTGGTGGAAGCATCTGCTGTGTCTGGCACAGTGTCACCTCCCAATAACTATAGAATTTTCAATATTATGATTATCACTAAAGATATAAAGAAATGCAAGGTCTCCTGCCCCTCTGTGTTTTAGAAACAGGGTCTTATAGGTAGCCCAGGCTTCTAGCTCTGCCTCCAGAGTGCTGGAGTTCCAACTGTGTACCATGGCTCTCTATGTGCATTTTTAAAAAATTATATTAGCTGGCAGTTAGAGTAATTATATGAACTATTGTCTTTCTCTGATATAGGACTCCCCAGTTTACAAAATTTCTTTTTTGGAGGGGGCGGTATTTCAAGACAGGGTTTCTCTGTAGCTTTTGGAGCCTGTCCTGGAACTCACTCTGTAGACCAAGCTGTCCCCCAACTCACAGAGATCTGCTGATTAATCCCTTTTTTCTGGAATGAGGCTTGTAGAGGAAGTGGGACAAAGTCTTTCCATTTGATGAGAAACTGCGGTTCCCAACTGGACATGAATGAGATGAAGACACTCGTCCAATAGCTGCAGCATGGAGCACACGGGAGAACCCCAAACCTCACAGACTACCCCCTGGACTGGGAGAACCCCAAACCTCACAGACTACCCCCTGGACTGGGAGAACCCCAAACCTTCACAGACTACCCCCTGGACTGTGGAGAACCCCAAACCTTCACAGACTACCCCCTGGACTGGGAGAACCCCAAACCTTCACAGACTAACCCCCTGGACTGGGAGAACCCCAAACCTTCACAGACTACCCCCTGGACTAGGAGAACCCCAAACCTTCACAGACTAAACCCCTGGACTGGGAGAACCCCAAACCTTCACAGACTACCCCCTCCTTAGCTGGGTACATGCCCTCTGCCCCCAAAACAATGGTCTCTTTTTAACACTGACTCTCAAAGAGACAAGGAAGAGATGCCCACCTAGAAAGAGCCTCAAAAAAACTTCTTCCTCTTGGCTCCTGACTTTCCAGATCTCAAGCCCCCAAATCACATCTTCTGACTGCAGCTTCTGAGCAAATGGACAAGGAGACTGGAAACTCACTCCCCTCCTTCCCCAGGTGGCCCATAAGGTGGCAGAGCAGACCATGGCAGCAGGAGGGACAAGCATTGGGACTGACTCTGTTACTGCCACATGTTCCAAGGCTGGGGTAGCATCCAGGCCACCGCCATGGCTGCCTCCAGTACCCTGTATGCTCTAGATCCCCCAGTGGATGACGAGGTCATAGCCACCCAAACCTCAGTTACCTCTCAACTGTCTGGTTGAACCCCATCTCCTCAACGGTTTTGTTCAAACTGAAATAAGACGCTTCAAGTACAGGAGCCAAGCAGCGAGAAGGGAGAGGGCACCCAAGAGGTCCCTGGGGTCAGCAGAAACTGGCTCGTGCCCAATCCCACTTTCAAAGCAATGCAGTCTCCTCTGTACACACTCACATATACATATGCATCTGAGTGTACAGATACATGTTCACATGCATGTTAGCACCCATGTGTAGGTGACTTTTCAATTGTTTTCTCTTTACTCAGGCAGGACACTGAACCGAACCAGGAATTGGCCAATACAACCAGTCAAACTATCCAGCTTGCTTCAAGCAACCTGCATCTTTACCTTCCAGAGCTCTGGGATTACAGGAAAGTGTCTGTCCTCACCCAGCATTGACACGGATGCTAGGGAGCTCAACTCTTGACTTCCCATTATCATGGCAAGTGCTCTAACCACTGAGCCATCTCCTCAGCCCTGTCTTGGTTTGAGCGCTGAAACCCAGGGTCTGCTCCTCCTGCACCTGCCTCTGGACTTCTGGGGTTGCAGGGACATGCCAGTGTGGTCAGTCCAGAAACCTAATTTAATGAGCCTACTGTGGCCACTGCAAGTGGTCACTTCCTTCCCTGTTAGCGACTCTGCAAAGCCTGGCATGCTCATCTGGCTAAAGTGCTTGTTGTGAGGTCACTGGTAACATAAAAGTGCTTCACGTGATGGGAAGTGATTATCTCAGGAAACTTGGAAGGTCAGCTCAACTCTACCTGACTCACAACCCATGTCGGCACTGAGTTCGCTTCTCTGCAATGAGAAACATCTTTCATGAAGTCTTTTCTTAGTGTTTAAAAAGTAATTACAGGGACTAGGAAGATGATGGCTCAGTGGTTAAGAGCACTGACTGCTCTTGCAGAGGACCCGGGTTCAATTCCCAGCACCCACATGGCAACTCACAACTGTCTGTAACTCTAGTTCCAGGGGATCTGACACCTTCACACCAATGCACAAAAATAAAGCTTAAAAAAATAAAAAAGACAAACATATAGTCATCCTCCTGGATATTAACCTTCATCAGGCAATGAAAGGAGACAGAGACAGAGTCCCACATTGGAGTACCGGACTACAACCCCAAGGTCCAAATCAGGAACAGAAGGAGAGAGAGCACGAGCAAGGAACTCAGGACCGCGAGGGGTGCACCCACACACTGAGACAATGGGGATGTTCTATCGGGAACTCACCAAGGCCAGTTGGCCTGGGTCTGAAAAAGCATGGGATAAAACCGGACTCGCTGAACATAGCGGACAATGAGGACTTCTGAGAAGTCAAGAACAATGGCAATGGGTTTTTGATCCTACTGTACGTACTGGTTTTGTGGGAGCCTAGGCAGTTTGGATGCTCACCTTACTAAACCTGGATGGAGGTGGGCGGTCCTTGGACTTCCCACAGGGCAGGGAACCCTGACTGCTCTTCAGGCTGATGAGAGAGGGGGAGTTGATTGGGGGAGGGGGAGGGATATGGGAGGCGGAGGCGGGGAAGAGACAGAAGTCTTTAATAAATAAATAATAAAAATCAATTACATGTGCATGTGTGTGCATGCCGTGGCATGCGTGTGAAGGTCGGAGGACAACTTGTGGGAGTCAATGCTCTTCTCCATCAAACTCAGGTCATCAGGCTGGATGCCAGTGCCGTGCCTCACTGCACTGTCTTGTTGGTTCCTCCATGAGACAGATCTTGAGGACAAAAGGGGCCTGGCCCAGTGCCTAGTGCACAGCTGGTGCTCGACACATAGAGGCTGAAGAAACGTCTGAGAGAACAGTCCAGAGTGAATGGATTTGGGTCTAAGTGGCCTTTTTGAGAGCCCAGTGAGTAAAAACGGCACTTTAAAACAAACGGCTTTTGTGGCTATGGAACTTTACCAAAACCGTCATTTTCTTTGGTGTTCCATAGGCTCATTTAATAACTAGATGTTTTTTTAAAAAATTGCCTACATTTGAAACAGTTTGGGCAAATATGTAGGACAGGAAATTTCCTCAAAACAACAATAAGAATAAAATTCATAAACGATTCTTTCAGGGTCCTTAGGATCTTATCAATAAGGCCCTCCTGCCAGTTCAGGAACAAGCAGTGTACCTGGCCTGGAGCACTGAACACTTCTGGTTAGGCCGTGTAGGAGGCACCGGGCAACCAGATTCTCAACACACACACCGAAAGCAGCAAGCGCTCACCGTGGAGCTGACAAAGCGCCAAGCACTTTGCTGGTAACAGCTCATCTAATTAATTGATCTTAACTCGCTTCTTGTCCTTTGCTATTTTCCCCATCTTATAAAGGAAGAGATTCCCACAAGGGCTAAGGAGCTTCTCTAAGGATGTAGTAGGGTTTGGATTTTTGAATTTAAGAAATCTGATGGCATCAGGGCGGTGGTGGCACATATCTTTAATCCCAACACTGGCGTGGGGGAGCAGAGGCAGGCAGATCTCTTTAAGTTCAAGGCCAGCCTGCTCTACAGAGCTAGTTCAAAACCATTTTTAAAAAAATCTAACTGCATAACCTCTGTTTTAGTCCTTACACTCGAAAGACCTATGGAGTATATAAATAAATGGAAGGACAACGGATGGATGGATGGATGGATGGATGGATGGATGGATGGATGGATGGTACCCTGTGAAGAATGGATGATGGCTAGACAGACAAATATATAGGTGAATATATGTGTTTATGGGTGAGAAGGTGGGCAAATAAATGGTTAATGGAGGAAGAGACGGTGCAGGAAGGCACAGGATAGGACAGGTGGATGGGAAGATCTTAGATAATGTGTGGCAGACAGATGGGAGGGTCCGTGCTAAGTGGACAGATGACTGGTAGATGGGAGGGAAAGAGGACACAAAAAGATGGGTAGGATGGTGACAGATAGATAAGAAATCCATGTCAGGCCAGATCTGCCATAACTAGCACCTTATCACTGGCGTACACACAGGGAGATAACCAAGAGCTGTTCCTATCAAAAGGTCCAGGGATGCAGTTCAGGGACAGAACATTTGCCTAGTGTCTGCCAGGCCCTGTGTCCAACCCGAGCACTGCAGGAGCAAACAACAAAAACTAAAATCAAACAAAGTCCCAAGATAACCTGAGTCCCACAAAGGGGCTTCCTTCCAAACAACCCAGCAGAGGTTGTTTCTGAGGCCATTAGGTCCTGTCCTGTCACAGAGTCTAACTATGGCCAGGAGGATCTGAAGGACTTGAAGAGCACTAAGAAATCTGCCAGGGTACAGACACCATGCGGCCTCTGCCACTTGCTTCCAACCTCCACTCTCACAATGGAGATTAACTACTTGACTCTGGTTATATTTCAGCAACTCTTGGTGAATTCTTCCAAGAATGTGAGCATGGGCATCCTGCCCCACCCACAGCCCCTCTGCAAGAGGGGGGGGGCTCAACAAATGTGTGGAATAAATTCCAGGGCCCCAAACCAAGACCTCCAAGACTCCCATCTCTGTCCCAAGTGAACCAGAGCTGAAACACCAGCTGCAGAACACACTACTTGCAGTTTCTTCTCTGTCCACAAAGGGCAGAGTGTCTTGGCTAGCTGCGCAGATTCTTTTGCAAATGCCTGGTGTACTTACAGAACACTGTATAACTCAAAAATTATAATTAAAATGTCTTAGCGCCTGTATTTATAGTAACATTTAAACTACTGTGCTTTCTTGAAGTCAGTCATTTACTTGAGAACAGCACACTTTATGGTGAACAGATCTTTGAAACAGTTCCGCTGGGATCTAGCCCAGGCACATGTAACTCAATATATGTCAACAGCTGTAAAAATATTGGTGAGAGAAGGCAGGAAGAAAGCCATGAGCCCTGATCAAGTGTGCTGTCTCTTGCATCTGACTGATTTTTAGCTGCTCCCTCCTCTTCCAAATAATTGGGCCATTTTGGTGCCCGCTGTCACACAAGGCAGGCCCTCTTTGAGGCTCAATGATCAAAAAGGGTATAAATGAAAATGATTTCGATGTTGGCGGCCTGGAGAGTGACCAGGGCATGCGCGGCGGCGGAAGGGGTGCGGCGGCAGAAGGGACTGTTCTAATCTTGCCTACAGCACACCGCCATCGGAAGAGCATTCCCAGGGCTAGAGCAGCTCCCTAGGGTGAGGCCACGGTAAATTCCGCCTAATCCCTTCTGCATACAAATGAGCGCTTGGCAGGGGGACTGGGCGAGACTCTGTAGCCCCCACCCCCATCTCCCAGGTTGCTGTCTTGGCTGAACAAACAACCCAGACACAGCAGTGAGGGCCTCTGGCTGAAGAAGGGAGGAATATCGTGGGGTCTTGGGTGCATGCGTGCTGAGACACGGTACCTACCTTTTGTCCTCATGGCCTGGAGGAGGTGTGCAGGTGCCTGAGGAGCAAAGAGTGGTATGGGAGGGGAGAAGAGAAGGGTAGCCCAAGGGAGAGATGCTAGAAATGGTCATGTGACGGGCAGCTTGTGTGGGACCACACCTGTGTGGGATGGTTCAGTAAGGTGCACAAATCCATGCCCAACACACACGGTCTCCCTGCAGATGAGTGACAGCGGTCAAATGTGGGCTCTTAACCTGTGCCTCATGACCTCATGGTCTCTGAGGGTCCAAAGACCCTTTCACAGGGGTGGCACATCAGATATTTACCTTACGATTCGTAACAGTAGCAAAATTACAGTTCTGAAGTAGCAACAAAAATAATTTTATGGTTGAGGGTCACCACAACATGAGGGACTGCATTAGAGGGTCACAGCATGGGGGGGGGGGGGTTAGGAACCACTGTCCTAGAGAAATGGCTGAGGAGGAGCCAAAAACCAAAGTAGGAAACAGCCCCAGGGTAAGGGATGAGTGTATGGCCAAAGATGGCACACAGGACCACAGGGACTGCAGGCTGTCCTGAGGGCAGGCACATGGTGCCATCCCGAGGGCTGAGTCTCTGGTATCGGTCTTCCCTACAGCAAACTTGTCAAATCTCTAGGGCGGCTGTTGGCAACATGGTCACCGGTGTTGTACCCTATGCCCTTGCAGTAGGGGGCAAAGCTTACAGTGCAGTACTTTGGTAAAATGCCCTTAAAGTCTCAGTCTCTCTCTCTCTCTCTCTCTCTCTCTCTCTCTCTCTCTCTCTCTCTCTCTCTCTGTGTGTGTGTGTGTGTGTGTGTGTGTGTGTGTGTG